>NW_025778443.1:0-72528 GCF_021130785.1 Homalodisca vitripennis | reverse complement strand
AAATGCCCCATTGAATTTTCCCATTTTTGGAAAAACAGTGCTGGAAGTCATCTTCTGTCAGCTCCTTCAGGACACAGTGCCACTTTCTCTTTTACACAAGCTTCCAGACTCAAAATTTGTCCCTTTTAATGAAGATTTCACCTTAGACTTGCAGACCTGGTCTGCTGAATTTTGACTGTGTATATATCGCTGCGTCTAATTTATGTTGTTTCGCCGTTATTACCGGTGAATTGTATTACCGGTGTTGTCTGGTAGTTTTGTCGAGATCCAGAGCGTTGGTTTTGTTTGTCGACAGCGCTGGACATTTGTGAGTAGTTGAATGTGACGCTCTGTGACTAACCAGATTGAACACAGCAGACCGCAGTGGACTCGTTGTCTGTCAACGCTGCCATCCTACGCGCAGGCAGTGTGCGCCGCTGCCAACCGCAGGCCGCCGCCGCTTGATTGTCCCCGCTTGTGACTAACTGCTGTACGGCCAGACTAGCTCGGCTGCATCTACCCGCTGCGAAGGTTTATTGTTGTGCCTTCAATTTCTACGCTGCAAACTACATTTCATACGTGTATTTTGCGCTTGCAGTTATTGATGTGTAGCCGTTTGACATTGCATCACCTAAAGTGATTATCTTAGTGAGTCTGTGTAGACGCAATAAAATGGTGATAACGCGTGGAATGTTTAAATTGCACTGTCAATTTGATTGAGGATTACATTTGCTAGCACGGATGGCTTTGACGTGGAAACGGAGACAGTAATTACAAATCTCTGTCTGGATTTAAAGAAGTTAGAGGCTAATCATCCTGACATTATATTAACAGATGTACAGTTAAACATAAACTAAATTACTCCAGCGTTTGGATGAGGTGATGACTTCTAATAATAATTCTGGAACAGTAATTAAAGACCTTCAGTGTAACATTTTAACTCTTGAATCCCGGCTTGAACGGGAAAAACAGCAAAGACAATGTGACCTGAATGCCTCATTTAGTGAACTGGACGCCGTCCGTGAAGAGAAAGACATTGCAATGAAAGAAAAGTCTATCATGACAACTAGTCTAGTTAATGTTAAGTCAAAGTTGGAAAGTTTAAGTAATGAATGTTCGTCTTTGCAATCCGCTATTCATGATAAAGATAAGATTATAGCTAGTATTAGGTTAGAACTAGAAGCTAGTAATAAACAAAGGATAGAGTTGACCGACTCAGTAACTAATCTAAAATCCTCAGTTAAGAAAGCAGAGGAAAATTCCTGGCTTAAAAGTAGATGGGTCGATGACACCTTGCTTGATTCTCATTTTCAGGCTTTTAACAGCAATTCTGAAGATAAATCTTCCAAAGTAATTTTTATGGGTCCCTCTCTAACTCAACTGGTAAAGCATGCTACTTTCAACGATGTAAAAAAACTCTTAGGAGACTTAAGGTTCTCTGAGAAACATTATGCTTTTTTATGTATTAGTGACAATCCAGTTACATTCAAGCAAGATAATGGGTCACACTGGAGCTTAATGTTTGTTGACATAGCTAGTAAGTTGGTTTACCACTTTGACTCGCACCAGGGCACAAATTTATCATCTGCAAAAACTGTTGCAACCAAGCTGGGATTTAATATGAGTAATTTCACAAGCTGAGTTGTACTCAACAGAGTAACAATTATGAGTGTGGACTAAGTGTTCTGGTCAATGCTAAATTTGTTAATGAGGGATTTTGTAAGGGGTTCATACCGGAAAAAGGCTTTTCCTTCTATGACTGGTATAAACTGTTTATCGAGGGCCCTTGTAGTCACTTAGTTACCAACTATCATGAATCGTTACTTGTACAGCCTACTGCAACTACAGAGCTCTCTGCTGATGGCTCTAATTGTTCAAAAACCAATGTAAATATTAGTGATATTGATAATTACTTGTTAAATAGGCATAACAATGTTGAATGTAAAGAGGTATCAGTGAATCATTCTGAAACTTGGAAAAGGGTCAAATGTAAGAGCAAGCGTAGTATTAAGAACAGAGAATGTAAGTTTTCTCTACAGAACAACAAAACAGTACAATGTACCAATCGATTTCATGTGCTTGAGTTGGAGGGTAATTGATGTAAATGAAACAATTAGGTGTAATTCATCAGGAAAATGGAAAGTTAAGTCCTTAAAACACAAAATGAAAAAACCAAAACCATCTGCTAACATATCTAACCAATGTTATTCAAATGCAATCAACGAAGCTTTTTTTCACTGCAATGCCTTGCACTCAGATGTAAGAGGAAATGTGTCCAATAGGGTAGATAGTTCAAAGTGTTTAAATAAAACAGAAAACAAAGCACAAACGAGGTCAATGTCAAGTGTTTTATTGATCAGAGATTCTCTTTTGCGTTTCTCGGGGAAAAGGTGTGCAGAGGAGGGAGCTATCGTGGATGTAAATCCGGGGTCGAGAATTAGTCATATAAAGGGTAAGCTTGAAAAATATAAGTCTGCACAACCTGAAATAATATATCTCTTGGTAGGCACTAACAACCTTGGTCGTGGCTATAATGGTGGCCCTGGGTATGACGGTGGCTGGGGTAAGCGTGAGGCACTCCATTCGATGGCTGACTTGTTGAGTACGGCTAAACGGACCTTCCCAAACTCTGTTATAATAGTGAATAGCGTTCTCACGAGGAAGGATATCAGTCAGAGAGCCCTCTTCTATTACAATGATCAACTGATGTTGATGTGTAATAATTTTAATGTCGAATTTTTTGATGTCACTGAAGTGATAAGGCCTTATCATCTTGCATGTGATGGAACACATCTGAATAGAAGGGGGTAATGAGTGTTTTGGTAACCTCATTTTTCTCTCACTGAGAACAATATTCATGAAGCAATGTCTAATGTGTCAAGTGTGTGTCCCAACTTTCAGGTATCAGCGGAGACTAATGATGTGTGCCCCAGTATTCAGTCGCCATCCGAGTCAAATCTGTGCCTTGGTCTTCAGTCATCTGCTGATGTGAGTGTAGCACTTTCCAGTCCTCGGTCATCACATGAGCAAAATAAAGTGCTTCCCGGTGCTTCTCATTTGGCTCAACTAAATGATTCAATTCTGTGCTCTTCGAATATTGACCAGTCGGGAAACGACACAGACGTGCTGTCGGCAGTTGTATAGTAGCACATCCCCCCAGAGACTCTGCAGTGGCAGATCCTGGACATCTAGATAACCCGCCTGATACTGTGAAGATTCTGCATCAAAATGTTCGGGGTCTCAGTAACAAGATTGATAATTTTCAACTTTTTATTGATGCCGAAAATGTAGACATAATTTGTTTATCTGAACACCACCTGAGAGATTTTGAGTTTGAGGTTTTGTCACTGCATGGTTACACTGGTGTTACAGCTTTCTGTAGGACAATTTACCAAAAGGGAGGTGTTTGCATCTTTAGTAAATCTTCAATAAAACACAATGTTTTAGATATCTCCCGATTTTGTCAGGAGGGTAGGTGTGAGCTTGCTGGGCAGCGATCTTTCAGTTCAGACAGTTTCCTCTTCTTGTTGTTGCCGCTTATAAGCCGAAACCTTTTTCAGCGTCAGTGCAAGAATATGAGATGTTTTATGAATGTTTATCCGATTGCTTTCACAATATCACAAATCCAGCAGTTAGAACTGTTGTTGTGGGTGATTTTAATGTTAATCTCTCTGTTCCTGACATAAAAGTAGATAAGCTTTTATCCATGATGGCATCTCACGATTTAAGCAATAAAGTAACTTCATTTACGAGGGAATTTAAAAACTCCCGGTCCCTAATCGATCATGTATATACTGATCTTTCTGAAGACATTTTCAGTTGCTCTGTCGTGATAAATGTCTTGTCCGATCACCATGCACATATCTTACATGTCAGGTGTTTATCTGGTCCTGGTTGCTTTAAGTTTATGCTTAAGCGATCATTTGTAGAGGAAAATCTTCGTATTTTTAGACATCTTCTGGGTGGGGAAACATGGCATGATGTTTATGCGGCTAGAACAATGGATGATAAAATGAGCTTATTTATGTCCTCTATAGAGTTTTATTTCATTCAGGCTTTTCCTGAGAAAAGAGTTCGGATTCGTGGGCGTTCTCCAAATGCCAAAGTGTCTTTAACCCAGGAGCAAATTGAGCCACGTGATTTGGTTGTGCATTGGTATTATAAAACTAAAAACCTGAGTTCTTCTGATGAGAGAAGAAAACACTACCTTTCTTTGAAGAGGCAATTTAGGGCTAGTGTGAGAGAAGCTAAGTCATCTAAAGTTAAACATTTACTGCAGACTTCCTCAAATAAAGTTAAGACTGTGTGGGACATAGTGAACGAGCATAGAGGTAAGGCAAGAGTTTCAGCAAATATCCCTCGAACGATCAAAGATAGTAATGGAGTCATTGTTAGGGATCCGAAAGACGTTTCCAGCTTGTTCAATGATTTCTTCATTAATGTGTCGAATGCAAGTTCATCTTCCACATCGTTGTCTCTTCTTCAACAACAATCAAGTGCAAGGGTGTCTTCATTTTTCTTTTCACCTGTTTCTGAAGTGGAAGTATCTGACATCATCAGATCTATAAAAGCAAAGGCTTCTTCTGGCTTCGACAATATATCATCGAAGCTTCTTAAATCATGTACGGAGTATTTTGTTAGGTCACTTGCCCATTTGATAAATTTTTCGTTTGAAAATGGCGTGTTTCCTGACATTTTAAAGTTCTCTATAGTGAAGCCATTGCATAAAAGGGGACTGGTTGAGGAACTTGATAATTTCAGGCCTATTTCGATTGGATCGACATTTTCTAAGGTGTTTGAGAAGGCAGTTTTGATAAGGTTAACGGCTTTCCTGGAGAGTAATAACGTTTTGTTTGACAAACAGTTTGGTTTTTTCAAGGGAGGCTCAACTGTGAAGGCAATGTTTGCTCTCTTGGATAAAGTTGTTAAAGCTCTTGATGAGGGAAAGTTTTCTGCTGGTATCTTTTTTGATTTGAGAAAAGCATTTGACATGGTTTCGCATGAACTTCTTTTGCAAAAGCTTGACAGAGTGGGTGTGCGTGGTTTGGCAAATCAATGGCTGTCATCTTTCTTGAGTCAGCGTGGACAAGTTGTGGAAATTCCATACATTGACGTAAATACTAGGAAAAGATGCTTTTCTGACGAGCAGATTGTCAAGACGGGTGTGCCTCAGGGCTCCATACTAGGACCCTTCCTCTTTATTTTGTATGTGAATGACCTCAGCAGTTGTGTTTCGAGGGGCTTGTTGTGTTTGTTTGCTGACGACACATCATTTGTAATTGATGAGTCTTGCCGTTTCAATATGGAGATGAATACGTTTGTTCAATGTAATTCAATAGTCCAGTGGTTTCAGAGTAATGGTTTGGCCGTGAATGCTGATAAAACTACATTGCTAGACTTTTCGATTTCATCAAGACGCAATGACTCTTTGAGTGTTTGGGTTGACGATGCAGAGGTTTGTTCTGAGCAAATGGTCAAGTTTTTAGGCCTAATTGTTGATAGGAATCTTACCTTCTCCTTTCACGTAAATCATGTCGCACGTAAAGTCTGTGCTGGTATTTTTGTTCTTCGTTTTTTCATCTTTCACGGGAACCGGTGTGCTTCTGACGTCATATTTTTGCATTGGTTTATCCTACCTTTCATACGCTGTTGAGATTTGGGATTTTGAAAATTGCAGAACAAAACATGTCTTTCTTTTGCAGAAGAAAGCGGTGAGAGCTATTGCTGGCATCCGTCAATCAGAATCCTGCAAATCACATTTTAAGAAGTTCAATCTGCTTACTTTTCCAAGTATATATATATATTTACCACACATTAGTATTTTTTAAGCAAAACCAGGGCATTTTCGAGTCACTAATTCCACAGTCCAGACATTACCTTAGAAATAGCAACAAATTAAACATTCCCCCCATGCGACCTCTTTTTTCAAACATCACTGTTTTTATAATGCTGTAATTTTTTATAATTCTCTTCCTGTGGACCTAAAGAATGTACATGATGAAATGGTCTTTAAGAGAACACTGAAGGCTTTTTTAATAGAAAAATATTTCTACACCCTCAGTGAATTTATTGGTAAATAGTCTGTATGTATAGATGTAAACTGTACTTGTACTTTTTTAAATATTTATGACGCAATCCAATGCATGTTATATGTCTGTTTGGAAATAAAGGATATTTGATTGATTGATTGATTAGAGAACAGGTAGAAGTCACATGGTGCAAGATCTAGTGAATAAGGTGATGTTCTAACACAGGGATGTTCTGGTACTTGGCTAGGAACCTCTTGACAGATAACCGGAAATGAGCTGGCGCATTGTCTTGGTAGAGAACCCATGATTTGTTCTTCCACATTTCAGCGTCTTTTCCTTACTCTTTGACGTAGTTTTAAACTCAAGTTAGTAATATTGATTATTTGTTTGACCTTCAGGAAACCATTGAAGGCACACAATTCCATGGATATAAAAAAAAAACTATCATCATTGCTTTAAATTTCAACTTGGTCATTTGAGCTTTTTTGGCTCTCAGTGAAGTTGGGCTCTTCCAGTGCTGGATTAGCTCTTCGTTTCCGGATCATAAGAAAGAAAAACCACATTTCATTATCATTTCCAAAAATTTTGACCATTTTAATTCACGAACAAAGTGTCAGTACAAACATTTTTGTGAGTTTCTTGTTGTTCAAATGTGTTAGAATTTTAGGCACCATTTTAGCACTCACTTTTCACATGTTAAAATTGTCTTGTATAATTTGCTGTATACATTATCTACAGTTTCATCAATTACGTGAAAACTTAACCGACAGTTAGACTGAATCAAATTACCAACATTTTCAACATTGTCATCCGTTTTTACGTTAAAGGGTGACCTGGCCGCAAATCTTCTTCAACGTCTTCTCTGTCTTCTTTAAAACGCTTAAACCATTCAAAAACACGTGCCCACTAATAAACATTCACTGTCCTACACTTCCTTTAGTAAATTATTAGTTTCAGTAACAGTTTTTAGTGCCAAGTTTAAAGTGAATTTCACAATAATACGTTGCTCTACTATTATACTAACCATTTTATAAAAAAAAAAAATGTGAAATTAGGCTCGGATTAAGTGGTGTTGTTTACCAAAGCGAGAATAGCTGCATACTAAAGAGAAAGCTTAACACTAAACTGCTGTTGATTAATGGAGGTTGATGCATGACTCCTTGATCTGCAGTAGCGTCAGTCACGTTATTTAATAGCCATTTAATAAGTTTTAGAGCACACCAGTTTGTCCAGCACACCCGTTATCCAGTCGGGCCTCCAGTCCTGAGATTGCTGAATAAAAGTAAGGTTACTGTAACTCTAGAAATATAAATGTGTAAGTACTAAGAGTTTTGCTAAATGTTGAGCATAATAATACTGACATTAAAAAATTATCACATCTTGACTTTACATGTGTAGATACTTAAAAAAACATGCAAGATGACATTCTCTAATGAGGAAATAAAAGAATTACTATATTTTTTCTGTTAAATTGTGTGTTTTAGATTTGTATTGTAAGAAAGTATATAGAAACCTTATCAATTAATATCTGAAATGTTTTTCATGTATTTGTATAGATAGATGATGTGAGACCTGTATCTTATGGAGTCTGCATCCACTTCCAGCTTTAGCAGGCGGATCCGCTCCAAGTCCAGTTTCACTAATAGAAAACTGTCGTATGGCAAGTAAAACTTCTTCCATGTACTCGCAAACCTACGACATGATTCAACATTACTCAATGATACATATTCATTCTTACTCAACAATTTAATACAAAAATCAGGATATGTGATTAATTAAATATGACATCAAATAACACACAAATGTAGTAACGTAGTAAAAATAGCCAATTTAAAGAAATATACAATATTCTCAAATACAAATAGTTAAATAAATGGGTACCAATAACTGCAACTGTTCCTCTCATATTCTTTAACCGTAATATTGGTAAATAGTTTTTTAAAGCTCCAGATTAAACAAAAGATGTGCTCGCTCTCCGCTTCTTCTGTTAGATAGAAATCTAGACCCTATTACAAAAAATTGGCACTATTTCAATTTGTTATACAGTTTTCTATAAGTATACTAATAAAGTGACAAATATTAAAAACCAATATCAAAATCAATGTTTATTCATTATACACATTGGGGTGTTTTTGTGTGTTATAAAATATTGTTTGTCAGTAACATTTTACACATCACTATTGAAAAATAACATTAAAAGCCTATTACTTAAACAATCGATTAATTTTCCAGAAATCAATGTTATGATCTGACATTTGTTTAATTTTATAGTAGCACCCTTTGTACATCTGTTTTGGCTTTGTTTACATTTCACTTTCACTATACGATCTCATTCTAGTTGATTATTATGAAAAACAATGAATGCATAATAATCATTAGCGCTTGTGTGAAAATAAATAGCTGTTTTGTCATTTTGCTTGTATAGTTGAAAATGTTGGCTATTTCCATGTTTGACAAATTTTCAATTAGAAATGTTTTTTAAACATGGTCCCCTTTTTTAACCCTTTTGGTACTAACATTTGGATAATCGGACATGTGAAGAAATGTCAATGTGAAACAACGTGGACAATGTGAAATGTAAAAATTTTAATTGTATTATAAAAATATGCCATGTTTACTGTTACATAGTTTATTCATGTACAAGTCTTTTAAAGGCTTAGTATTATTAAAATTAAATACTAATCAAATGTATCAATATGTCCTCTTTAGCTACATTTTCCAAAGAAAAAAATAATATACAACATAGTAAAATAAATATTTTTCTTGGATTTTTAATATAAATATAAATGATAAAAAACAAAATGCCGAAATTTGGCCTGCCCCCAGAGAGTAATGTAGCTGTCAGGTCCGAAGTTAGGCAATATCAAGAAACTTTCATAGAATGTGTTTGACATTTCTATTATGGATTACATTTACATTAATTTTCTTTATTGACTCTCTCTTAAAATCATTAATCTATTCTCATTCTCTTGTAATCCTCATCATGGCGGAATTGGAATTGCATCAGCAACATTGGTATTCCAGTTTATCAGTTTCATGGCAGCATTGAAATAACACTAGTTTCCCAGATAACTCACACTGAACATAATATGGTATTTTAAATATCGGCTTTCCCAGCAACCCAATTCTACTAGCTCAGTGTGTCTTCCCTGGCTTTACCAACAATCCCACCTTGTTAGTCTCAATGCATTAATCAATGCATCTTATTTCTCTTATATAGCTAAACTTAGCAAATTAATATTGTTTGACTAAATAAAAATACTGACCAAAAGTAAACAAATATGGTAACAAGTAATAACTTGTCAACTGGTAAATTGATGAAAATAAAATTATAGACATTACCTCTCCCAAAACTGTCTTCTCAATTCGACCTTTAACTCTACGAGCGAACTCTGGATCAGTGTCGTTCTCCAGGTGGGCTGTGATGATCGGAGTACTGATGTTCTTGCTGGCATTGATGATTTCTTTTATACTGTCCAAAAAGCATACAAATTAATACATATCATCAAGGCAACATACTTGCAGTTGATAAAAATATTTGTTGTATTATTTATTACCTCTGATCAAAGTCTAAGGAAAAATATATGTTGAAAAAATTATGGAATAAAACAATTTTAAATAATGTTTATGCTTAAGATATATAGCAGTATACGCACCGAGGAACACCCTGAGTAATGTTCATGCTTGCCACTCCAGCAAAGTGAAAAGTCTTCAAGGTCATTTGAGTTCCGGGCTCTCCAATACTCTGAGCTGCCAGAGCTCCCACTGCTGTACCTATGGGCAGAGTCTGGGATAGAAGGATACTTCACATTACGTGTTTAAGATATAATTCACTTCATGATTATTATTAATCAAAAATGGACTTTAGCCTCATTTAGCTACATTTACCCATCCATTATGCTCATTTTTTACACTAATAGAAACAAAAACATTAACAATACATATCAAGGACCTGGCGGAACGTAATGAGTCTTGAATTGACTGACTTTTTCTCCCTTTTTAAGTTTGCAGTTCTTTGACCTTTTTATCCCAATATCAATAGAATTCTTACTTAAACCTAAGTATCATGATTTTAAGAAGGATCTGTAGGGCCATTAACCCTTTCCACGCCGTAGACGGATATATTAGAATAGTAGACTTTGACCAAAACACTAAATACAGTTATATCCGATATTATAGATAATGTCTCTTAGAGAGTTTTTTAGTTCACAGAAGGACTTCGAAATGCCTGGTGCACACTCTGTGCTTATCGTGTTTGCCAAGGAAGTATTTATAAACGACCTTCACTCTGCGTCTGTGGGAGGGGAGCACCCTTTGTCTGCTCGTCAGTTCTGCGTCTCCTACAGAGCCATAACGAAACATATCCGTGGCATGTATTACTGCTTTCTCGGTTATCACGAGTGCACATCTACGACGTATCTCGTATTATTCTTCATCTTGTGGTAGTGTTGTGATTAGTTTGAAGTATTTATCTTGTTTTATAGTAAAATGTAATTAAACTTTTCAGATTAATTACGTTTTGCAATGAAATTAAAAGTAAAATACCCTGTTTTATACTTTTTTGTTTTTACGTTTTATAATTTAGTAATAATAAGAATTAGCTTTGAACTTAAAGAAACAAAATTTGTTTGCTTGTCTTGGTGTTGTAGGAAAGTTAATGCATTTATTAGTGGCGTTCGAAGTGTTAGTAAGGAAGAGGTAAAGAGAACATTTAATGTTTATGCTCAAGCTGCAGGGAAGCATTGATACACAACATTGGCAAACAAGGTCTGATGCCAGTTAACTCTGTACTGGCTGCTTCACTGCACTGTGATTGTATTCAGAGGTGTAGTTCCTTGTTGTCCATTAGTGTTGATTTTATACAAGTGCTTCTACCTCTAGATTGTTCCAGAACAACTTGAACCAAGGTTTCATTCCTAAAGAAATATAAAAAATTTAAATGATGTTTTTCTATTGTTTATTTTTAAATATCTGTCAGCTGACAATGGCATTGGGTTTAGTAAACAGGTGTTTTTATAGTTAAATGAGTAATACTCATTGTTTACGCACCTTATTATATTATTGTTGCTAATTCTTACAGTGGTCCCAACAGCACTGTCTCACTGTATCTAAATTCGGTGTCTCATGTTTCCGAGGATATACATAACCACAATTTCATCTCTCATAATAAATATGAGATACCATTTCAGATGGGGATATCTTAAAGCACTTTTTTCTGATGCAATACTACAAAATCACATTAACACAGTCTGTAGTGTGAAAAAGATGTGTGCAACATCTCGTGTTTACTGAGTCGCGCTCTCAAGCCTCATTACACTAAGATATTTCCTGCATTTGTTATGACCCAGAAGACATGACAACTTACCTTAACCTTAGCTTCCTACACGAGACCAACTGACTCCCCGAGTTTAGCTCAAAAATTAGGACCATGTTCTACCTTATTGATTTTCCATCAAGTAATTACTTGCAGAGTTAAAGCTAAAACAAATATTGCTCATCCATATCATGAGGAGTTCTAACCTATAGGGATGAGTATAACCTGACTCTAGCCAGAGATAGTCTTCTCACCAGCAGTATGATAATACTAATTCTGATCCAGCTGGAATGGGTTATACGTTAAGATGAAGTAATATGATACAATATAAAACTTTCAGAATACACGCTTTTTTACTTGTGTTGCTCATAATACATATTTTTATTTAAAGTTATTAACGAAATTTAAATCCACTCCCATATTTTCAATCCCAAAGAATTCGGGAAAATAATTTTTAACACAAAAAATGGCACTTTTATGTTGTTGGAAGTTATGGTTAGCAAAATGTTATGAATTACCTGGCTCTATCTTAGCGTTCATGTATTTGGTCTGACAAGTGTGGAAGAATTGGATGAGTTGCGAGACTGTGATGCGCTCTAATTCCTGCACTACTTTTATATCCTCTCTATCTTGTCTCTGTTGAGCCATGCGGCGTGCCACTCCGTACATGAAGTCTCTGAAACACATAACACGTTATATGAACTGAGAGACTATATTTTCCTCTAATCCATCCTCCATTTTCATATCCCTCCTGTCTGTCCACATTAGCAATATGTCATGCAATCCACAAATAAATAAAGTTTCTAAGACACATCAAAATATTAGGTAATATTTTTTTATAAGTTATCTGATTGTGAATTGCTCCAAATCCTACATAATCCTTCACAATAGAAGACATGATATAAATATATATATATAATATATATATATATATATAAAAGAAAAAGACCTCACATATATATATATATACATAATTTCAATAAACATTGAATTGCAAAAAGTACTTGCTCCGCCGGGAGTCGAACCCGGATCTCTCACTTGCCGGGTGAATGTGCTACCATTACACCACAGAGCGCTTACTTTTTCCAATTCAATTATTTTGTATTTGGCAGTTTCTGTCACATATGCGTTTAAATAAGCAAACTCACATATGATTGGAAGACCAAATACCTGTCAAACGACTTTTGTTTACATTAAATTGTATAAATGGCATTAGCCTTATTTAATTTCAATAAACATTGAATCGCAAAAAGTACTTGCTCCGCCGGGAGTCGAACCTGGATCTCTCACTTGCCGGGTGAATGTGCTACCATTCATATATATATATATATATATATATGTATGAGTACAAGTCCAGAAAACAACTCTTTTTTTAGCATCTTCACTACAGCTCTATACTCTTTACTACAGATTAACCTGTTTTTCTTTCATCTTAGAGTTTCAAAACAAGAATTTAAAGGAATTCTTTTTTACAGCTTAACTTAGAATTAATAAGTTATGAACTGAACATATTATAACAAGTTTGAACAGAACTTGGGTATTATCTTAACTAAATTGAATATACAGGGTGCGGCAGCATAACTTCCTTTTTTCAAAACTCAATAAAAACTATTGTATGCATCAGAAAATATTTATTTAGTTTTTATAATGTAGGTACATGTCTAAAGTTTTTATTTACATTGTTTTTAAGATCAAATCTGTTAGGTGACGTCCCCCATTCTCCATACATTGCGTAAGCCGATTTCTGGCATTTGTCACGACTGTTGTAAGCGTAGCAGGTGTTATGTTGGCAATTTCTTCTCAGATGTTGGTCTTCAAATCTTGTAGGGTTCTTGGACGGTTCACATAAACACGGGATTTCAAAAAACCCCATAGAAAAAAATCACAAGGTGACAGATCGGTTAGAGCGTGCCGGCCATTCCAAATCGCCTCTAATTGAGATAAGGCGCTCTGGAAAGTTTTCCCTCAAAACAGCCATCGATGCTCTCGAAGTGTGTGCTGTTGCACTGTCTTGTTGGAACCAATTGTCCCCCAAATCCAAATCTTCTAGCCGTGGGAAAAAAAAATTCTGTACCATGTTTACATACCGGTCCGAAGTCACTGTCACTGTAACCTCATTTTCCTCTAAAAACCAGGGACCAATAATTCCAGCTGAGGAAATTGCACATCACACTGTGACTTTCGGTGAATGCAAAGGCCTTTGATGCAATTCTCGAGGGTTGATGTCATCCCAGTAGCGCATGATTTGTTTGTTAACCGACCTAAACAAATGAAAATGGGCTTCATCGCTAAAAAAAAACAATAGCACCCTCGGGAACGACATCAAGAAGAAGCTCACACGCGTTTCATCCGAGAATTGAAGTCACGTTCTGAAAGTTCCTGCACTATCGCCATCTTATAGGGATGAAAATGAAGATCATCACGAAGAATTCTTCTCACAGAACGATCGGATAGTCCAAGGGCAGATGCGTGTTTGCGCGCAGAACGCCGTGGTGATCGCAACATTGACGCTCTCCCTGCTTCATCGATGTTCTCAGGTGATCTAACGGGCCGAGGGACTCCAGTTCTTCGTTTTGTCGCACTTGCAGTTTGTCTGAATGTAGTGACCCATGTAACAATTGATCTGCGGTCTGGGACGGGAGCCAACGGGGCTAAATTAAAGCGATTCCGAAATGCACGCTGTGTTGCAATAACCGAACATCCGCTTGAAAAGTAGGCCTCAACGGCAAAGGCACGCTCCTCACTATTCCAACGCAGGATGGCGACTGAACCGTGTCGGGACAAAACTTTACAGTACCCCCTCTTGAATGAGACCACTAGCGCTCCGCTATGACATCAACTAACTGAATGGAGCACATTTTAAAAAAGGAAGTTATGCTGCCGCACCCTGTATTATCATTAGACTGAGCTCAAGGTACGTTACACAGTTCAGATTTTCACCTAAATGTAAAATCCAACAACTGTATAAGATTTTACAAACACCATCTCCACCATCTTTCAAAGCTGTTTTCACTTCTGCAATCATTCTCTGAAGTCATCCTACAAAATAGCTAACTTGTTATTTCCTATAATTTCTTTTACTTTTCCAAGTACAAAAACCTTATTCCTTTTAAGGAGTTTACGAGTTTTGGAGCAGTAAAAAATCACAAAGAACTATATTAGAACTGTAGGTAGTTTTCAAAGAATTGAACCTAAAAGAAACATACTTAATGTAACTTACTATTTGTTAATGTGCTCCGATATGTAATCAGACATTAAAGTAACGATGCAACACTTTAAATGTATTAAAACAGAAAAATATCAATGACACAAAATTGAAATTTTCTGTTACCTGAGTTCGGCTTTGAACTCATCACTACAGCCTTCTAGATCATCAGGGGACTTTATGAGCTCATCAGTAGCTTGTATGATCTGGGTGGCAGTGAGTGCATCCTCTCCCCTACTGGGGAAGACAGCTCGCACATGGTCTAGTACTCGTCCGAGCTCCACCGGGCATCCGTTACCTGACATCACACCAATTACACACATTAACACGTATTTCACCTCATCAAACACTATTTTGGCTATAATACTAAATACTTGTTTCTAAATAACACAGATAAATATCGTCTTGAATGTTAAATTAATAATGACAGAGTTGAAGATATTGAATTAAACTAATCATAAAAATAAGATATTGATTACCTTCCATATATGTTGGGTCTAGACCATCTCCTCCAAACAAGAACTGTATAATATCTCCAGATGAGTTACGGACAGTCAAATCGTAATGCAGACACAGATCTTCGAGAGACTACAACAAAATGTTTTTTATAAATCCGTTTTATAAATTTATTCATCCAGGAAAACACTTGTAAAATTGTATTATTGTAGTTCAATGTTCAATAATAAATAAATGAAAAATATTTCATTTTAAAGCACCAAGAATAGTAGCTTGATAACACATAGATTCATATCAATAACTCAGAACTAAAACAAATGAAAAAATAAAATATCCTTATTTATAAAGGTTATTTTAACGGAAAATATTCATCATTTAAAAAATTTGAGTTTATTATTTTACTTTAAACTAGAAGCATTTGACTCATATACTATAAAAAGTTAAGGTGGTACAAGCCTGTCCTGCCAGTTACTGTTGAATATGTATGACAACAGCTTGACTGAAGGCAATTTCAACTCTCAATTGAATGTCCAACCCTTAACTTGTGCACTCCATTCTTTTGTACAAATATGAGATAGGTAAATAAACTGCAGTACAATCTATAAATACAAGATTTCGGCAGTGCACAACAAGTTTGTTCTTCAAACAGCTAATTCTTTCCAGACAGTATTTGCTTACCAACTGTTCTCCTGATTAAAAGAGTTAACTCTACCAGTGTGTTTGCTTTACAGAGAAAGTGGCTTTATGAGGAAAACAGCAGAAGTAAAAAGCAACCGATAAGTGGACAACCAGATTATTGGAGGCATAAGAGAGGGGATAAAGCAATAATATGGGGGAGGGGAGGTAATTTTTAAATTTTACCTTTGTTCCTTACTGACCAATTTTAAAGCTTATAAATGAAAATGTTCAAAAACTTTGATTTCCCTTACAAGGATTACCACTACCAAAACTTACCACTTCTTATGCTTCAAGAGGTCGAAAGAAGAAAGAAAAGAGCTCTAGAAATCCAACCCAACTCTTGCTAGACTATGTGGTCTAAACATTTTTTAATAGCTAGTACGAAAGCCCTAATGGCTGATGCACCTTGGGACATAGTAAAGATTACAATAAAATAGTTGAGTAGTAGGCTTAGATCACTGATAAAAAAAGGCTACGTTTTAGTAAAAAAAGTCTTTCCAATAGTATTACAGTTTGTAATCATAAAAAGAGCATTACTTTATTTCATTTTTAAATCAAACGGTTTATTACTAAATATTATCCAGAAATAATAATTAAAACATAAAAAAGTGCATTTTTTATGTTTTATATTTTTTGTAACAAAATACTGTCTTCTATTGAATTAATGCAAAAGCTTTATGTATATTTCTAATAAAACATTTAAATATTTTACTCATTTATAATTTTCTACCATCACCCCCATTTAATTGAGGAAACAGAAGTTCCAATCACACCTGCTTTTATTCCCAAATTTTTAAGAAAAATTTATTACTGCCAATCCCGTTCTAACTTTATAAAAAAACTTTGCCGATCCCTTTTTACAGTTGAACTCAACACAAGTTCAGCTCTAACATGAAAAGTTACACAGACTCAAAACACATTTTGTAAAACGTCATTTAAACTGTTGATGAACTCTTCTGCATTAGAGATTGCGCTGTGTACCTTGACGAGTCGCCGCTGCATGTAGCCAGTCTCTGCAGTTTTGACAGCAGTGTCCACCAACCCTTCTCGTCCTCCCATCGTGTGGAAGAAGAACTCAGTGGGTGTCAGTCCGGAGTAGAAACTGTTCTCTACGAATCCCTTCGCTGCTGGAATCTTAGCTGGCAACATCAATACACAAATTAAAACGATCCACAAATATCTATCAAGGAACAATGTAGGAGGTACATTTCACCACGTGTCATATAACAGGATTCGCTGAGGTTACATGCAAAATTTTAAGCCTACAGTTCATTTTATTCTGATAGACTACATGTGTTGCTATGTCACATGTTAACACGTTATGACAATGTTGGGGCAATCATGTGTGATTGTACTCAGTTTATTTACAAATTTATTTATTCTCCGATTTTTTCATTGCCAAAATGGTTACCCACCAATAAGATCAATGTAAATATGTTCGTTAGTGCTCAGCCAAATCCCATGAAGTGACATTCACTATTATCAAACTCAATGCTGCTTATAACAGAAATCATGAAAAATTTCAAGTATACAAGACAATACGTAACTAGATATAGTGCCTACAGATAGAAATGATTTTTTTCTAGTCACTACGAATGGAGAAGCTTTGCTAACGCCCATTCCATAAAAATGTGCCATGCATGTTGAATACTTGGAACAATAAAGTCAAATATTGAAGCACATAGAAATCTTGTACATTCATAACAATCCAGTTATTCTTTCAAATTTGTGCTAGAGTGTAGCTTAGTTAGTGATATCATACTGGTGTAGAGTATTGATATTATGAGATAAAGCTTCCTTTAAAAAATAGTTTCTAACATTCTTTTAAATTGTATAAAGCACTTATACAGCATCAATATTACTCAATCTCCCAATATTCTACTACTCTGTAATGTCTACGCTAGAGGCGTTAAAGTTCGGTTACATAATTTTCAAAGAGCTTGCAAAGGACTTAGGTTCAGAACCTCCTGTACCAAGTACTCAGACAAAAGCCACTAGTGTGGGTGCTCTTATTGTTGAACAATACAGACTAACTCACAGTGTCGTTCAAAGTGAGGAAGGGCTCTGTCCTCGAAGCCGTCTGGAGCTCGCTTGCCACTGATGGCTTGTTGGCCCACACACGCGATCATCTGGGAGATATTGATGAACGATCCTGTTACACAGAAAATTATATATAGTGTAATACAACTGTAGGAGATAACAACTTATAATGTTAATTCAAACTGAACAATACTAATTAAAGACATCATTATAAACAATGTTAAAACTGGTACTACCTTTAGATCCACTAAGAGCCATCACCAGTGGACTGTTGGTGGGGTGCAACTCCTTAAGACAGGCTTTGCCCGCATGGTCTCGGATGACAGATAATTCCTTGAGTATGACAGCTTCCAGGGTCTCCTCGGCCGAACAACCAGGCTGACACTGCAGTTGGCCATCACGCATACGTGCTATGTACTCGTCACACTTGGTATACCTGTGATAGCAATGTTCGAGTCAGTAACATGCCAGAGCTTGTGGTGGATGGGACAAAGCTAACAGAAAAGAAAATGTAGGGCTAAAAATTTGAAATAAAGACTACTCTGCAATAGTTTTTTTATAATAATCCATATTTACAGCTTTATAACGAATATAAAAAAAGTTGTTCCTTTAGTATAAATCTTTGTTTTTAATTTGTTCAAAAAGTAGTAAAAGAATAATGGAAATATACATTTTTTTAATGTTTACATGCCACAAACACATATATTTTCTATAGTTAATGGTTTTATGTTATTTTCTTGTTATACATATCAATACAAATATTCTGACACCTTTTTCATTAAAATCCCATAAAAAAATTGTAATCTTTTTCTAAAAATCCTGTAATAATGCTAATTATTGTTTGGCATTTTTCATACACGTCATTTAAATTTCTTTTTTACCCAGTTTTTGTACCTGTGGCATTCAAAGAGTTAAAATGGAACAACCCTTAAGACAAACCAATGTGTGAAGTTGATAAGCAGGACCAAAGGTTGTTTCAACATACACGTTATTCATAATAAGAAACAAACACTGTCAGAATTTAGGGTGCGTAGCAGGACAAACCTTGGACACTATACAGCTTCCATCAACATCAATTAATTGGAAGGCCATTCACGTCTGAACAGTCATTTCTGTGCCTTAAATCAAAATATTGGAGACATTTGTTGAAAAAATCCCTCTAACCAAAAAGCAAGACCACCCAGGAAGTGTAAAGTGTGCTTCTCAGGAGAAAAGGAGTGCGGAAATACCAGTCCAAGAATGCACTTGAAAATTTTGTTGAGGTTTTCCATATTAAATTAAGTACTGAAAACAATAGTGTACATAACCTGTAAAACATTTAATTATGTTTTACTGTGAAAATAAAGTGTACTTTCAACAAATATCAATGAACAGATGGTCACGTGTTATTATTCTCTGCTTGTTTTATATATGAAATATATATGTGTGTGTATATTTATTTGACTTACAAATGAAAAAAAATATTACTAGTACTGGATATCTTTTATGCTTATTTAGGCCATGAAATGAGACTCTAACTCAGTTAACTGTTAAAATTCCTGTATAAACAAAACAAAATGTCCCTTATCAACGAAATTTCAAAACTCTAAAATCAGAAATGTGTAACTTTGCCATGATCTAACACATGGGTAAGTCTACCTACCCGGCGTTGAGCAGACGCTGTTTGGCCCTCAGCAGACCTGTTCCGGGAGTGACGTCACCGATGCCGATACTGAATCCTCGATCCATCAGGTACTTGGAAGTGAGCCGAGCCAGTCGCCACATGGCTGTGGTGGCCACACCTTCGCCCCAGTCTCGTAACAACACGTAGAAAATGTTGTTCTTGCCACCAGAGCCCAAGGTGGACTTGTCCATTGACCCGGCCAACAGTTCAGAGTTACGGATCACCACAACTGTGCAGACAACATGCTTTAGATTGTACACACATTTATTGTTTCGCTTATAATTGGATCCTACCCAGAATCCCTAAGTCTTATTAACACAAGTATTGTGCTATTTAACTGCACATTAATTTAAGTGTAGAAAATAAATAGCAGCACTGCTGAGTACACATTTTTACCAATTTTAATTGCTTTTAGAGTCAAAATCTACATTCAAGATCCAAACAGCAATGACAAGGAAACAAAGAAAATTTACAACTGCAGTTACTATGTCAAAGTTTTCACTACCTCTTCCCTCATGAATATGGATGTTAGACGTTTGGCTACAGTGTTCAAAAGAATTAGAATTTCAAACAGAAGAATCCATAAGAATGAATTAGGTTAACTACATCATGGACAACATGAGATTAGGTATATACTTTAATACTTACTTATATAATTTAATCCAATATTTAATTTAAAATTTACTATAAATATAATAAAATAAATATTTGTTTTATTTCCTTAATTAAAAAATATACCATAGTTATAAACATACAGTTTGTAAATCAATTAATCCAATTTATACAAAACCTTTATTTTAGGTTTTTCTATTGTTCTGATGCCTGTACAAAACAAAAACAAAACCATATTTATACACTTTATATTTACCTAATAGACTTGCACTTCAATAATAGTCAAGCAAATATTTTCTCAATCTTAACTTTATTTTCACTTTTTTCAAACAAAAGGGTTCTACTTATTGTCTCTTCCTATTATTAAATAAACTTGTGTTCTATATAAATATTAGAAGCTTCAACATGTACATAAATCACAACAATACTTTGCTTGTATTAACAAAGCTAAATTTATTAAGTATCTAATGTTTAACTTAAAACTGTCACAAGTCTATAAATGCAACATCTGACTTACAGGAGTCGCGCACACATAGATCCTCATCGGACGTGTAAGCTCTACCCTTAGTGCGGAGGTTGGCCTTCACTGGACAAGCTTTGTTAGGTTTCAACAGCAATCCAAACACCTGCTTGCCAGTCCATAGCATGTGAGGCTGTAATCACAGAATGGTTCCAACTGATATACAACGACGATTACTAGCACACATTTTCAAAACATAATAATTTACAAGGCATTTTTGTACTGATATATCAAATCAGCAACTCTCAATCATACTCCATTGTCCACTGAGATTGAGTTCTGGAAAGCAAGTACAGTAGAGCGTCAATAATCTGAAAGCCCGCTTTAAACATGTGAACTGTATTTTGCGAGGCAGTGTGGAAGGAGAAACGACCTTGGGAGTGTATGTTTTGAACCATCCATTCCCCCTCTCCACAGAAGGTGAGTCTATTTTTAACCCAGTCAGCATCGTTGTGTCACTGTCTCCAGTCAGTTGCTTCACTTGTTCAGTAGTGTAGTCGAAGTTGCATGTTGCGGTTTGAAGTTCATAATATTCTTCAGTAACATTTATTAAATAATACATAAAATGTTTACTTTTATTCATCCTACCATTTTTTGTCTAACTAGGAATTTCTAGGTTATATTTGAAAATCCAAAGAAATCGGAAGTCTGACACCCCTCTCCAGTCCCAATTAGTTCCGATATTTACCCTCTACTGTACTTCGTTACCTTCAACCCATTGGTCCTTCTGTACCCATCCTTCCTAGAATAATTCAATTAAAAATTGCAAAAACTAAAAATTTTGGTAAACAATTTGATAAAAATGTATTGTTAATGCAATTTCAATGTTGTTTGCATAATGAAACAGTTAGAGTATGCTTTCCAGCAGGGTGTTATTAGACACATCTGGTTAAATAAACCATAAAAAATACTTTAACAAACCTAAAGTCTAGTATTTATTTGCTAATAATGTTGTTACTAACTTATATCATAAATCGTACATTAGTCCTGATAACGGATTAAATGAATGCAAATATAAAACAAAGGTTAAACAAAGTAAAACATAAGTCTACAACTTGCATATTGCAAAAATGCATCTAGGTAATGAGATCAGAAAAGAGCAAAATTTAAAAAAGTAGTATCATTAATAATTATTACACTACACAGAAAAATCTATTTTTATGTATATAATAAAAGCTGTTTTCAAACCTTCAGCATAGTGCGCAGGAAATGGAAGAGGGCAATCAAAATTTGAATTATTTGTTAAAAGCCTTATATATTGTCAGAGTTATCTTTTAGAAAGTTGAATTGTTGTTCATACCTTTCGTATTGCAGGTGGGGGTAAATCAATATCCATGTGCGTGTCACTACCTGCGAGCAGGGTAGCCGCCAGCTGACAAACCTCAGCCTTTGTCAGGAAGTTGTCCCTCTGAGTCAATAAGTAAGCTCCGGTGATAAAGTCTTGAGTCGCAGCGATCAGAAGCTCCCCGTTACGAGGCGTCACTAAGTTAGACTTGTTCTACAACACCACACATAGGTATACAATGAAACATTAAACAAAAAAGTATTATCCCAATAGAGAAAACTTAAAACGGTGATATTATTTATAATAGTGATATTACTAGTAGCTCACCCCCATCAAAACAAGCGCCTCAGCACGTGCCTCCTCTGTTTGGGGCAAATGGAGATTCATTTCATCACCATCAAAATCAGCATTGTAAGGTGTACAGGCACACTCGTTGAATCTGAAATAATAATTTTAACATGAATTGTTTCTTCAAAAGTTATTGCTGCATTTTCATTCACATTATTATTGCTCACCAAAACATGAGATAAACTAAAAATCATTCCCATTGAATGATGTCTAAAGTTCTTGAGGTTATAAAATAACTGTTGCATGATAGTGTGTATGAGAAAGCTGACGAACCTGAATGTGCGATGTTGTAACACTTTAGCACGATGACACATGATACTCAGTTTATGCAAGCTCGGCTGTCTGTTAAACAGCACAATGTCACCATCTCGCAGATGTCGTTCTACTATGTCTCCTTCCTGTAACCAATACCATTTTTTTTAATAAAAAATATATTATTTTGTAAACTAAAAAATTACTAAGCGTAAGCTTAATAAATAACAATTTGTAAAGATTTGTCAATTTGGCATAGTTGTTAAATATGATTCTTGAAGTAACTGCTGAAACATTGAAAGAATATGGGTATCAGAATACCTCAAGTAAAGTTGATATCTAGCAATCAATTCTTGTGTAGTTCATCAGCCATCGAGAGAAATATTCTCGGAAGATGCTCATTCATAGAGAGCTAAACTTTAACACACGTATTATTTTACCCTCTCATATATTCACATTCAAAAACTGGGAGAAACAAAAAGGTTAATTTTGAGGTTAATGTAAAAAGAAAATTTTATTGCCTGTGTATTGCCATTAATATCTTTCAGCCACCAATTTTTACTAAATAACACAGATGGTTTTATGGTTATTTATATACAAGCTTTTTGTGTGTTTATATATTATAAATGTGATATCCCAATAATATATACATATAAGAATCTGGAATTTACCTAAAATAATAGCCTATTACTCTAAATGAGTTAGAATGTAAAACAAAATAAATCCAAATACTGAGAAGTTTGACATCTATTCAAATGCACATAAAAAGAAACAATAGGGTTTGTAATAATTTTACAAAACTGTTCACACATATGTATATATACATATAAGAATCTGGAATTTACCTAAAAGAATAGCCTATAATTTTTATTAAATGTTAACCATAATAACGCAATAAATAAACAATAACAACCAAATTTCAAAATGTTATTTTCATTTGTTTATATATTAAATTAGGTACATAGTAATACCAAGTTTAGGTCAGAATAAAAAAAATAAAATAAAAAACAAGGAATTAATCAATTGAAATAATATTCAGGGATAGAGAGTAAAATTCTCAATAAATTAAAATGTATATTTTTAAATATTGTGCTTTGATAGTAATAATGTTTTAAAATAAGCAATGTAGACAGATTACTACAGCTTGCCTTGAGCTCTTGTGCATCTTGTATCTGTTGCCGTATCGAAGGAACTTCTTGTATTTAGAATCCTTATGCTCGACAAAATTGGCTCCTGGGTGGACATCTGGTCCGTTGATCACCAGCTGTTTCATCAGAGCCTTATTGGCAGGCTGCACTCGCTCAGGGAATGTCAGTATCTTGGCCACATGTACCGGGACACCCACCTGTACACATCAGTTAATTACTGACTTTATCTCAAATTATCAAATGCATGTTTCAAACTATCAGAGAGATCATCTCTAAACCTGTAATATCCTTACAACCTTGATAATTTATAATAACTACTATATTTTATAGTGTTATTGTTTCTTAGTCTTATCTTTATCTTAGAAACTACTTTGTAATTTATTACAAATCAATGAATCCAAAGAAAAAAGATTGTGAAATTGCTCCTGAGTGCTCTAAGAAATCAGAAATTTATTGTCACGTAACGTTACATAATTGTAGTAGATAAGGTCTACAATGAACAGGTGACTCGTCAATATAATTTAAAATATACTAATCCTAATTTTTAAAAAGTTATAAACATAATTAACAATTCATTGATAAATAAATTTAAGAATACTTGTATGGGTGGATATCCATAGTCAACATGTTAATCTTGATTTTATTTTCATATTTAAGTTTGATATCAATTTTGTAAATCTTAGCTTAACGTCTTAACATTCAACTCCGAATCAATTTAATTTTTTTACCTCTTCTATTCTCAAGTTTGGGTCCGGAGAGATAACAGTCCGGCTGGAAAAGTCCACACGTTTTCCGGAAAGATTCCCACGGAATCGACCTTGCTTGCCTTTCAACCTCTGCACTAATCCTCTGCTTGATTTTTTTGGCTGAAATAAAAATGAATCATGTAAATTCAAATAATAATATTCAACAGAAAAATACCAAAACATTTGTTGAAAATTGCCAGTATTTTACAAAGAGACAGGTACGTACCTGCATGTTGATGGGGATGCCTGAGGTTTCGCTATTGATGTAGAGGGCGCAGTGAAGCTGCAGGAACTCCCAGTCCTCGTTGATCATCTGAGCCTTGGCCCCAGACAGTCGGTGTTTGGCGATCACATCGTTTATAAACACTATCTCTGACAGTTTCATCGTCAGGTCATCCTCGTTGCTGTACCACATGACCACAATACATGTCTTTGTCACTTTGTGTTATTAAGTTTAATTCTATTAAATAATAATTCACGTCAACAAACAACATTTATCTTATTCGCTACCGAATGACCATGCCGCGATATCAATAGACATAGTGCACAATTTCAATTTGGGGAAATTTTGTATTAACAAATTGAATAACTATTTTTTGGATTTCATAAACAACCATCATGTTGTAAATGAATAAGTTAAATTTTTTTATCAAGTTAAATTTGAAAATACAGTGTCTAGGAGTTTTGTATTTTGGTTGTTAATCAGTCGGAACAACAAAAGGCGTTTGGCCTAGGTACTAATAATAATTTAAAATGTCTGCATCTGTAAAAATATTTTGTTAGTATTGTACTTAACCTTTTAATTTTAGTTAACTAAATTTATTACTTGTTTTATTTGGCTTTAATTTTGTTAAAACTTCCAAACTTAATATAATTGAACGATACAGGTTTTTTCTTTTAACGTTACATGGTAAATTACACAAAATGCCATGAATATTTATTTGTATGTGATTCTATGCTTTTTGTAGGTAAGAATTTAAAAAAAAACATATTTAACTATCCATCTTTTTAAGATATTGCGATTTTAGTAAAACACCTTTTCCATCCCTAAAAACACTTAAAGAAGTACCCCAAAAATATTTATCTTTATCTTTTAAACAATATGCTCTAAAGATTATATAATATTACAAATATACATTGCAATGAAATAAATTATTTAACATCAAAGTAGTACTCACGTGCCAGACTTCAGGTCAGATATGACGGACGGCCGGATACAAATAGGTGGAACTGGGATCCTGGTTAGTATAAGGTGAGCAGGGCAAGATACATTGGGGTTCATCAACAGAAGAAACAGGTCCTGCTCCGGAATGGCTTCCAGGAGGCGCAGGACCTCTTGGGGATTCAGGATCTGTGTCAGTCCATGCTTACGTGCTGACTCCAACTCTGCATTGTATGCCACTACTTCATCATACTCAGCTGCAGGAAAAGCAATAAACAATTTATATTTAAGAGGGGGAAAATCATTATATTTCAGATTATAGTATAGTCACAATACTGTAGTCTTAAAGTATTCAGAACTCCATTTTATCTGGCTTTTAAAGATGAAAACATTGAGTCTCTTTAACTGATTTTAAAAGGCAAAATAATTAATTAATTAGAGAATGTGTATTTATACTCTACTTGGAATTTACTGTACAATATATATTTAACAGTGTACTTCATTTTTCTATGTAAATATATAAAATCATAAGTGCATAAGTTGCATAAGTGAAGAAGGATATGTTTATTTTTTTAAGGAGAGACTGATCTCCCTTTTTAGTCTTATTCTACCCATCCTATTGGGCCAGTTGCTTTGATCTTATCAAACAGAATAAGGAAGAAAGATGGTACAGTACAAGGTGGAGAGTACCGATAAAAAGTACAACAATTACAGACAGGATTCGAACTGTGCTATCTCTAACTTATATCCAAAGTTTGATATCTTAGACTGTGAGAACACCAGCTCTCACTTAGTGTGGGTATATGTATAAGAGTGTGTATGTATTGAGTAAATACATATGAGTAAATTTCCAAAAGATATACATAGACACCTAGGTCACTGATACAACTGCAGCTACCTTATAAGTACTTTGCTGAGGCTATAATTTCTGTGAATACTATCCCTATCATTCTTCTACATGGTCTCCTGGCCTCGAAGATTAATTGGAAATCAGTATGCAGGGAACTGGTTAAAGAAAGGTTCGAGGAGGGGGCAGGAGGGTAGGTGAGATGGTCAGGCCCCACTGACGAACATGATTTAAGAAAGGAACAAGCAGGTTCATCCGCTTGGAATGGCCGCGATTCTGACCTAGCTAACAGCCTGCTGACAGATACAAGACACAAATCATTGTCTGATTCCAACAGACATTTTTTAGTTTACAATTTATTAAAAACAAACAACTAACAGGTATCACAGCTTTAGTGATAAAATCACAGACATATTTCACTGTTGGGTAACTAAACTTGTTGGTGGGGCCTGAGCCAGGTTGTGGGATAGCCTTCTCCAACATCAAAGCTCTGGTCAAAGATTGGGAAAAGAGGACAAGACACAATAATTGTAGTAGAGCCTCAGGATTAAGACTATCCAAATTGTTTATCTCTCCTTACGTTAAAGGGTGGACAGCTCTCCTAGACCAGAATAAGGAGGATATAAGACTGATATTAGGAATGTTGACAGGACATGGCCCTCTAAGGAAGCACCTTATGAAGGTAGGCCTTAGCCAGAGTAACGAATGTAGACTCTGTGGAGAGGAGGAGGAGTCAGCGGAGCACATTTGGTTAGATTGTCCTGCCATCGTAGAAACTCGGGAAAGATACCTGGGAGCATATCTCCTCAGCCCCAAGGACATTAGAGAACAGGATTGTTTTTTGCAAAAGCCTCGGACTTTGAGGGCACAAAATTAAAGTAAGGGAGGCGCAAAGGTCCTTTTAGAACTAAGCGCGGGGACAAACTGTCCTTTTCCTCAGGAAGGAAAAAAAAAAACTAAACTTGTTAAGCTTATAAAATCTAAATCATTAAATGTAAATTAGCTTCCAACAGCAAAATGCACCAAATCAACATACATAACAAAAAACTAAGCTGTAAGTTAACTTAAATTTCAAAGTAAGCTAGTCAACATTTCATCTCAAAAGTTTTTTTAACGTTTGTGATCAGTTTATTTATGTGAATAAACAATGTACAACTACATACAAAGATGTTTACATTGTCAAACCCCTCCCTACTCCTCGCCACCTTCTCGCTCCTGACCCAAACTGATGAACTGCCTCAGTGCACGATAAACCAGTGAAGTATCTGCATATCTATTAAAAAGTGCACAACTCGTTTAGGCTGCAACTCCAACTATCATCAATGTGTGGGCTGTCTTCATTGTTTCTTCCATCAACAGCTATGACTGTTCTGAAGTTTTCTTTAATCAGTGCCCTGTATACTGAGTTTCAGTTGATCTTCGAGTCCAGGAGACAATGTAGAACATTGATAGGGATAGTATTCATAGAAATTATAGGCTCAGCAAAGTACTGGTATTAAAGATGTAGTTGTACAAGTAACCTAGATGTCCATGTATATCTCTTGAAAATATTGCCAGGACTGTTCACTCTGCAGATAAGGTGTAGATTTAAAAACAAAGATGTCTACATTTCCAAGGATATTTTATTATTTCTTTACAGATATGTTTTCTCATATTTAACTGATATATCCCTTATTATTTGACACTCACTTACTCAATAACACAACTTCTCGTTTATGTCAGATAAATGAGACATTGTAATGTATGTGATTAATATGAAAGCAGAATTTAAATTTAATATAATATATAAATGTACTACACTGTACCTAATTTAGCAGCCATGACAGTCTCTGGTCGACGTGTCCTAAACTTCTCATGGCTTATTTTAAGAAGACCACACTTTTTTATTGTACCATTGATGTCACCACAATGAGGACAGATGCTCACTTTCTTCGCTCGGTCTTGAATCTGTTTGCGGATAGCTTTTCTCGCTAAATAAGTCAAGTTGGGATTCCGCACTTTAGCATAATATGACATCCTCTCCTTGTCGTTCAGTAACACATGAGCACATAGAGGATTCTGTAAAACATTCATAATGTGAGCTCTTTTGCAAAAACACCAAATCTAAATTCACAATAACTTGAGTTAAACAATCAAAACTGTATCTTTTAACAGAATAAAAATATAGCCTAATGATATTACCTTGCATATTGTCTGTAGTATGTTGATGACAGAACGAAAATAACCAATATGAAAGACTGGCAATTCAAGATCTATATAGCCGTAATGTCCCACGCAATCATTCAGACCCTTGTTACAGGATTGGCAGTTGGCATCCTTCTGATTTGTTCCCTAGAACAGTTTGATATTCATACAGTAAGATACTGATTAATGTCACAGAAACAGTTGTCTCAAATACCAATATACCATAAAAATTCTAAACTACTAGGGTTGCTTGGAAAATAAATTGTTAAGGCATATAATCTTTGAACATAGGGATAGCGGTGCGATCTGAATGGCCGGTGTGTAGCTAGGTTTAGTTTGCACCTGGCAGTATCACAGTAAAGGTGACTATTCTGTTCTTAGAGCATTAAATTAGTGTCTCAAATGGCTACAACAGTCAACTCTCTCACATACTATAAAGAAAATATCTTCATTACATTTCTTTTGGTAAAAACATGCAATCAATAGAAATTCACCGTGATGGTGTTTTGTATATGGGGAAGATATTACGATATTATAAACTAAAGTGGTCAACTGCCTGTGATTACTGATAAACTCGTCAAACAAACCAACCATACGGTTAGAGAAAATTGTAGGTTAACAATCACAGATCTTTCAAAGCAATTTCCACAAATATCAACAACTATATTGACTGAAATTGTGCCTGTAAAACTTCTATATCATAAAGTTTGTGTCCAATAGGTGTTCTTGACTGATGGGACACAAAACAAAGAGAATGGGACCATCTCTTTTTTGTCATGAATAATTTGAATAAAGAAGGTGACAAACGTCTACACCACATAATCACTGGTGATGAAACATGGGTTTCTTATGTCAACATCAAAGAAAAATGACAATAACAGCAGGCAAATAGTAAAATCAACAATTAACATACATAAATTAAAACACTAGTTTCTAGCAGAACGTTTACAAAATAATTGTAACGTTTTATACTCCAAAAACATGATGGTACAGCCAATTCTGGAGTAGGAGGTGGGGTGTGGAAGTCTTATATTCCAGGAGAACACATCTTCTGTGTTACAAGTAACAGCAAACTTGTGTTACCTTACATGTCACTTTATACTTATATAAGTAAAATAACTCATCCTCATTCTGGAGGATCCTTATATTTTCTTAGTAACTGATTGTACGCCATTTTCTATAAAAATTACTTTGTTTAGGCATTCTAACACTCTTAAAAAACACAATTTTAAATTAGTATTATTACTAGTGTTCTGATCAAGTGGCTCTAAGACCAAGAAGACTTCTGTAAAAATTACATTACTAGATTGAATTTTCTCCCATTTAAAACTTTCCTTTTGTATAGGATGGTGTTAAGATTTGTAGAATTGGGTCAGAACCAAATCACTATAATTTATTTTCTCTCGGACAGAGAACAGTCCAAAACCGCTTACTTGATTATTTTCTTCAATTGTTGGTTATGGAGAGTAGGCCTGATCATAACTTCATTTAAAGGTCAATTTGTAAGTTAACTGTCTGAACTTACCATTCTTCTGTCCAGAACCCCAAAAGGAACAGGAGTTCTTGTGGCATCTTGAGCGTACAAGTTTTTAGCTACAACGTGCAAATGAGCTTGCTGTTGCATCTGATGGGGGCCATCAACTCCAAAACTGACTTTGCATCTGAAAAATAATTTTTTGTATTTTAACATTCAAGCTGGTTAAGTATATACTCTTACAACAACAGTGACAGAGTATTTTATGCCAACTGATTGTGGTTTATAAAGATTTTCTAAACCTTAAGCAATTCTTTAAATGCCTTAAATGCTTTAAACAACATTTGATTTTGATATTGCAATTTATTACAGATAAGTACAACCTCAGACAAATTTTATTTTCATTAAAAGTTTACAAAAAATAAAACATTATTGATGATGGATTATTTTTAAATTATGACAAATGTCTGAAATCATATTGTCTTCACGAAATAGCTTAAATTCTATAGAGTTCCTTATGGGAAACCCTATACTGAATAAAAATAATAAACAATTAGTATTAACAGATTAAATTATTTGTAACAATTTAATAGCATTGATACTAAAATCTAAGCTTTTATTTTTAGATTTCAGATGAATTGAGATTCATAATACAGTTTTAAACTATAGCACCATGTTAAAAGCTGAGCATTAACAGCATTAAACTGGCAGCTGGCTAGCATTTTATACTATATATAACTTGCAGAGTATTGAGAAACAAATTTTATATAAACATAAAAAATTTTAATTACAAAAATAATATGTACTTTGTTGGCATTTATTTTAAATTTAACTGATAACAATTTATATAAATTGTTATCTCTAAAACTAGTACAGCTACAGAAACCAAATTTGGCACAGGTTTGACTAGGTAAGAGAAAATTTAAAAAAAATGTGTTATTTAATTTAATATTAACAAAAGGCATTTGTTGAAAATGTTTAAAGTCAAATAACAAAAAAAGCCAGTAAAGTTATAAAAAATTTACCAGACACCGACTGTTTAGAGAATTTTATTGCGATTTTAAAGATACTCTTGTAGAAGTTGAGCCGGGGCTCAGTTTGGGCAATTTATTTTTTGTCTATTATTTTCCCACCTCGGCCACTCTTGTCAGTCGGTGGGGGAGTCACTCCGTCAAGTATTGATTTTCTGCCTGGTTGGACTGATTGGTTGAGGTCAGCTGGTTGACCTTGACTAGTTTACCGACCAGCTGTTCACCGGCACCGGCACCGGCTACTGTTCGGAGCGGTCAGACTGTTCGGAGACACGTTCGGAGAAGCTACTGCGTTTGCTGTCTGTTCGCTGCTCGTCCCGTTCCACATGGCTGGCTAATTCTCCGACTTTCGGCAGGTAAATGTTCTTTTGCACTCTCTTAACTTATTTAGTTGGCGGTTTTTCTCTCCCACCCAGACATATATTATCGTAGATTAGTTATAAGTAATTTATATATATTTTTGTAACTTGTGTTCCTCGTGTACGTGTTCGTGTCGCAAAGTGTTCGTTCCTGTCTTTCGTACGTTCTAAAATTTGTTAATTAATTATCTATGCCGGTTAAATTTATTTTATTTTGCTCTAGCGCTTTCTTACTGATCCGTTCGGCGAACGGAAATTATTTATTCCGTGTACACACTTTGTCTTTTTAGTGTAAGCGAGACGGTACAGACTTTGCAAATTTTTGTTACCTCGTGTTTTGTGTTGCGTGCAAAATTGGGTGGCAACATTCATGATTTCGATTTTATTATTTAATTATTGTTATTTGGGAAATAATGTATTGTTATTATTTGTAAATTATATAATTATTATCAGGCCTACCTTACAATTAATATTTAATAGCAAAATGTAAATTATTATAATATAATGATTAAAATCCAGCGAATTATAGTTACAAGTAAATGTTATCACGCTTAATCATTTAGTATGGCTGTCCTAGCCTATGTAATATTTAATATTGTCACCAAGTAGTGCATCTTAAAATACTTGGTGTCTTGAGTTATTTTTAGGAAATAGTCTTTGATACTTAAAAGGTACTGTTAGTTACAGATTGTTATTTTTTTTTAATTGTTAAATTTAAATATTTTATTATACTTTGTGGCAAACATAATTAAGTTTTTATTATTACTCGGGTTGTAGTAAAGTTGATCTGAATTTCTACTGGTTATGTTGGGATTCTACAGGGTCCCCGTGAGTGCCGTCAGCGGGACTGATGCGGCGAGTCTGCCCACAGCACTGAAACCAACTGAATGCCCGCGCCCTGCCAGCGCTATTGGACCGGCATCCAACCGGAGTGTAGTGCTCCCATTAATTTCTTCTGGAACAAGGTTGGATCAGAAATGTTTTTTACTTCTTATACCCCTTGAGAGGATAGGCTTGTATGGAGCGCTGCCAGATGTTAGATCTGGAGGAGGGCCAGTATATTAGCCAGTATTATTTAGTTTAGTTACATGAACTGAAGGGGAGGATTTCATCTTTAATTCGGATTCGTGGAGGCAACTAAGCCCCCCGCCTCCTTCGAAAATTGGCTTTAAATATTTTTTTTAATTTTCGGCTACAAACTTGAAACCAAATTACTTTTTAAAATTAGTGGGCCTAGAAATTCTACAACCTTTTCCCTCCCCTCAGTTCATAAAAAATTACCTGTTAAAATTTTTAGATTTACTACTGCCGTACCTGATATTATGTTATTTAGTATATTATATTTTTTATTTATTATGTTATTGTTTCTATTTATTATGTTATTGTCTTTATTGGAATTCTATTGATTGTTGTCATTTAGTTATTAAGTTACGCGGTGCACCGTGGTGCTGCAGTAATTGTATTTTGCATGAAAATGTTGCCACCTCATTAATTATATATCATTTACTCGAAATCTTGTCTCTCTTTGTCTCTCTTCCCACTAGTGGCATGTGATTGTTTTTTTTTATGATTTGCTCCGAGTTTGGGAGGGGCACGCTTCCGAGGCCTCCTGTATTTTTCACTAACTCGGAACAAAATGGTAGCAGAGCGTGGTTTCGTGTTTTTACCCTCTGCGGGCCCGGGGTTTTTGTTTTGCCACTGGTGGTGAGAGGCACGAGTTGAAGTTGTTAGTTGACTTCCTGCGCCTGTGCCGTCTCGCTGTGCTATTTTTCCGCCGATCTACAGGAAGTGTGTAAACTTGTTTATTATTTTCGGATTATTGTTACTTGTGTGTTTTTGTTATATCTTGTCTTCATTGTTTTTTTTCTGGTTTTGTTCTGGTACGGCGTAGTGTTTTGTTGTGGTATTTTGGATTCGCTGCCGTGTTTTGTGGACAGCAGGAATTCTGGGGACCCTGCTGAGAGTGTTGTCTCACTAAGTTATTCACTTGTCGCCTTAGTTATTGCTTTGTTAGTCGTTGACTTCGAGTCAGTGTGTTGTTTGTTAGTTTTTTGTTACTCTTTGTTATCATGCCTGTCTCTCTGGTGCCTGAATACTTGCTGAAGGAGGATCTCCATTTTGAGTTGTTGGCTCGTGGGCTTAATCCGGGTTCCGACTGCGAGTCCATGCGGAAGCAACTGCGTGATAATATGGAACTGGACACGACCTGGCCTAGAGATTTGACGTTCCAGAAGCAGAGGCCTATTTTGGAGGCTAAGTTGGAGACTTTTGAAAATAGTCAGGAGGACTGGTTGGAGTCGCCGCCTACTGGCCGAGAGAGGGCTAGGTATTTGTCCCGGCTTACCCATCTACATATGAGGCTGTCGCTACTTAGATCCAAGCTTACCAGTTCTGGTGATAGGGAGTGGTTGGAGGAACGCATCACCTTGGTGGACAGCCTGCTGACTGTACTCGAGAGGGACGAGGGAGCAAAGGCTCCTGAAAAAACCTTGTCTGCGGTTGACTCTGCTGCGGCTGTTAAGGGTAAATGCCGGATCCCTAGGTCAGTTGTTGCAGACTTTGATGTGGGCGTGGCGTCGGGGGTGTCTGGTGTGGACGGGACCCTGCCTGCTGGATCTGGAGGACTGGGAGCTGTGATGACGGGATCCTTTGTTCAGTATCACAAGCTCCCAAACCCACTTACCCCGTTGCTGCAGCGACTACCTACGGTGGATGGTCTAGATACTGAAGCCTTGCTGCGGTTTCTTTCTGAGATCCTGCGACTGCATGACTTGCCTGGTCTTCAGGGAGCGAGCTTCCTGCATGTCATCTCTCCGTTTTGTAGGCCACCTTTGGGTGACTGTCTGGTTCGAGTTCTCCAGAGGGGTGGTACCCTGGATGATTTTCATAGGGAGGCATTGGATTTCTTTGTTCCTGGTCAGTTGAGGGAACGTCTCCGTGTGGAGAAATTCTTTAGGCCTCAGGGCAACGGAGAGTGTTTGGCTAAGTTTGTGGCCGAGGTGAGGGACACTGATAGGGTGTTAAGGCTCAATATCCCCGAAAGTACTGTGGTCACCACCATTCTTGAGGGTCTCAATCCTGAAGAGAGGTCCCGTCTAGTTTTTGCTGGTCGCCCTTCCACCTTTTCTGAACTGGACCGTCTGTGCATTGCTTCGCGCAGCGTGCAGTTTGCTGACCGGCAGAGGGCGGAGAGGAACAATCATCGTTCCATCCAGCCCTCCAGGGCTGTCACGGCCGTACAGAATCCCGTGGATGGGCCACATCACTCTGGTGGGCTTCATCCACCCATCTGCTATGCCTGTGGTGAACGAGGTCATACTCGTCGGGAGTGTCCTAGGAGATATCGCACTGGTCCAAAAAACTAGATCAAAGGGGGGTTTTCTCTGAAGTTCCCCGAGGTCTAAGAAAAAATTTCAAAAAAATAGTACCTGTGCGAAAAATTTGATTAATAGTTTGGACACTACGAGCCTAGCAGAAAAGGGAAACCTACGGCTTAGGACAGCATCTTCGGTGTGCCCTTATATCAATATCTTAGTGGGAGACTCAGTGCATAAGGCCCTAGTTGATTCCGGGTCAGCCTGTAGCCTCATCTCTTCCCGTCTTTTTGAAGCCATTTCAAGGTTGGGTTTGGTGAAGCACACCGAGGAGTCTTCTTTAACTTGCTGGACTGCTTCTAATTCCCCTCTTCCAATTTCGAAGAAGGCTTCAATCAAGTTTAAGGTTGAATATTTTTCATGGGTGTGGAGCTTCCTTGTGGCCCAGGACCTGAGTATGGATTGTATTTTGGGGGCGGATTTTATTCAAAAGACTGGTTTGGTGCTGGATCTTCAGGCGGGCCAGTCTTATTTCAAATTCAATCGGCGAGTGTCAGTCCCCTTTTCTGAGAATTTCAAATCGACATCGCAGGTTGGTGAGGTGGAGTGTGAGGAAGGTTCTGCCCCTGGGGACCCGTTCGGTCACTTGGATGAGGAGCAAGCTGGGGTTCTCCGTGAGCTTTGCTCAAGATTTCCGGATGTCCTCACACCCAAGCTCGGTTCTACCCATCTTATTGAATATGAAATTCGTCTGACTGACACTCAGCCAGTACGCTCCCACCCATACAAGTTGGCTCCTCCAAAGATGGAGGTTATGCGTGGTATCATCAAGGATCTCTTGGATCAAGGAGTTATTGAGCCTTCAAACTCATCGTATGCCAGTCCAGCGTTCTTGGTTCCAAAGCCGAATGGAAAAAATCGTATGGTGGTCGACCTAAGAAAACTTAATGCCAAGATTGAAATAGACTCAGTGCCTCTCCCCGATCTCCATTCTGCTTTTGATTGGTTCGGTAAGGCCAAATTTTTCACTATATTTGATTTGAACCAAGCCTATCATCAGATTCCGTTGAAGAAGGAATCACGTCCTCTCACGGCCTTCTGTGTTCCGTGGAATTTGTATCAGTACCGATCTGTGCCGATGGGGCTAGCTGTGGGGGCCCAAACGTTAACTAGGTTGCTTGACTCCATCTTCCACGATGTGAAGTTCAGGTATGTCTTTAATTATCTTGATGATCTTCTGGTCTACAGTGAGTCTTTCACGGAACACGTTAAACATCTTGAGGAGGTCTTGGTTAGGTTGGGTAGGGCTGGCCTTACCGTCAATCCGGAGAAGGTGTCTTACGCCAAGTCTGAAATATCGTTTCTCGGTCACCTCGTGTCGTCTAGGGGTGTATCTATAGATCCTGCCAGGACCCAAGGCATTCGGGATTTTCCTCCTCCGAAGGATGCCAAGGGTGTTGCCAGATTCATCGGCATGGTTAATTTCTACCGTAGGTTTATTCCTGACTTTGCCGAGGTGGCCGCCCCTCTGAACGCTTTAAGAAGGAAAGACGCAAAGTTCGTTTGGGGTGAAGATCAAGAACGTGCTTTTCAACTGCTTAGGGAGGCCATTATCCAACCTCCTGTGCTGCGAATACCGGACTTTAGTAGGCCCTTCATCTTGCAGACTGACTCCTCATCCTGTGCTGTAGGAGCTGTGCTTTCTCAAGAATTCGACGGCGCTCGGCAACCTATCGCTTTTGCATCTAGGACTTTGACCCTTCAGGAAAAGAAATCTTCTATTTATGAGCTGGAGTGTCTGGCGGTCGTTTTCGGCATGGATAAGTTTCGGAGGTTCCTAGAGCATTCCGAATTTCTGCTGGAAACTGACAATCAGGCTCTTTCCTGGCTATTGGCCCATCCTCGACAACTCGGGAAGATTGGTCGCTGGGTTGTCAAAATTGCGGCCTTTAAATTCAGGGTGCAGCACATTCGCGGCACCCAAAACGTCGTCGCCGATGCTCTTTCTAGAATGTATCATCTACCCAGCGATCCTGTTGATTCTCAAGCACCGTTGTGTGGGACTGTGATGTTGGATTTCCCTGCTGCCTTTGAGAGTTTTGGCTCTCACCAACTTCAAGACCACGAGTTGTCAAACATCATTGGTGAGCTCCAGGAGGGAGTAGCCCACTCTCCTTACTTCTTGTCCAAGGGTGTCCTCTGCTGTCGTGCCCGACGCGGAGGTGGTCCCAAGATTGTTCTGCCGAGTGCCCTCATACCGATGGTCTTTTCCTACTTTCATGTTTCTCCCGTGGGCGGTCATTTAGGTATTCACAAGACCATCGCTAAAATCAGAGATAAGTTCATCTGGAAGAGTATGGACAGAGACATTGCTGGTAGAGTACGAGCTTGTCATCTTTGCTCGGTCAGTAAACCAGCACAAAATACCAAATTAGGACTTCTTTCCTCCGAGGTGGCGGAGCGGCCTCTTGAGAAAGTGTTCATTGACTATGTGGGACCCTTTCCCCGTAGCAAGTCAGGGAACACTTCCCTGCTTGTTGCTGTGGATGCTTTCTCTAAGTTTTGCTGGTTGATTCCTCTTAGGAGTGCCACGGCGTCGCTCACCGTCAAGGCACTCAAGTCCCGCCTTCTACAGAATTTTGGAGTGCCCGCCACCTTCGTCTCAGACAACGGCACACAATTCGTGTCGAGGGAGTTTCATCGCTTCTGTTTTGGGCATGGAATCAAACATGTTACTACATCTCCTTACTACCCCCAGCCTTCTCATGCTGAGCGGTTCAACCGCAATCTCAGAGCCGCCCTCATCGCTTATCACGCTGAGAAACAAACTACCTGGGATGAAAACCTGAGCTGGCTTCAGTTAGCCTTCAATTCTGCTCTTCACGAAAGTCATGATTCCACGCCTTTTCAGGTCATGTTTAGTCGTCCTCCTTCTGATCCCTTGTCTAATCTCTGGAGTCTGGATAGTCTTCTACCAGTACCTGGTACTCCCAATGTAAGTGACACTTGGGAAGCAGTCAGGGTTAAGCTCCTACAGTCTAGGGAAAGGGTGAGGAGGAAATTCAATAAGGGACGTATTGCTAACCCCTTCCAGGTGGGGGATCTTGTCTTTTGTAAGGCCCATCCGGTCAGTTCGGCCGTGGATAAACGGGCAGCCAAACTTTGCTATCGGTGGACAGGTCCCCACCGGATTCTTCGTTTTCTCTCCCCAGTTACTGCTGAGTTGGTTGATCCCGTATCGGGGAGGTTGTGGCGGAAGGCCCATGTTTCTCATCTGAAGGCCTTCCGTGGTGATACCTCTGGTCATGCTCTGGATACTGGTGCGGCTGCGGGGGTGTCCGGGGACTGATCACCCCTGGTTTTCTCTGTGGTGTCGTTTTACTCTCTTTCTGTTTTCTTCTTTCTCCAAGAGAGGCGCCTCTCAAAATTTTTCAGGAGGACCGTGTTTTGTCTGCCTCCTGCTCAGGACTTCGTTTCCTGTTAGAGTTCTCGACTTCCCGTATCCTGTGCCAGAGCTTGTTGGTTCTTCTTTCAGTGGGGGAGAGGTTTTGTTTGGGGTTGCACCCTTTTTAGTGGGGGAGGTTGAGCCGGGGCTCAGTTTGGGCAATTTATTTTTTGTCTATTATTTTCCCACCTCGGCCACTCTTGTCAGTCGGTGGGGGAGTCACTCCGTCAAGTATTGATTTTCTGCCTGGTTGGACTGATTGGTTGAGGTCAGCTGGTTGACCTTGACTAGTTTACCGACCAGCTGTTCACCGGCACCGGCACCGGCTACTGTTCGGAGCGGTCAGACTGTTCGGAGACACGTTCGGAGAAGCTACTGCGTTTGCTGTCTGTTCGCTGCTCGTCCCGTTCCACATGGCTGGCTAATTCTCCGACTTTCGGCAGGTAAATGTTCTTTTGCACTCTCTTAACTTATTTAGTTGGCGGTTTTTTCTCTCCCACCCAGACATATATTATCGTAGATTAGTTATAAGTAATTTATATATATTTTTGTAACTTGTGTTCCTCGTGTACGTGTTCGTGTCGCAAAGTGTTCGTTCCTGTCTTTCGTACGTTCTAAAATTTGTTAATTAATTATCTATGCCGGTTAAATTTATTTTATTTTGCTCTAGCGCTTTCTTACTGATCCGTTCGGCGAACGGAAATTATTTATTCCGTGTACACACTTTGTCTTTTTAGTGTAAGCGAGACGGTACAGACTTTGCAAATTTTTGTTACCTCGTGTTTTGTGTTGCGTGCAAAATTGGGTGGCAACATTCATGATTTCGATTTTATTATTTAATTATTGTTATTTGGGAAATAATGTATTGTTATTATTTGTAAATTATATAATTATTATCAGGCCTACCTTACAATTAATATTTAATAGCAAAATGTAAATTATTATAATATAATGATTAAAATCCAGCGAATTATAGTTACAAGTAAATGTTATCACGCTTAATCATTTAGTATGGCTGTCCTAGCCTATGTAATATTTAATATTGTCACCAAGTAGTGCATCTTAAAATACTTGGTGTCTTGAGTTATTTTTAGGAAATAGTCTTTGATACTTAAAAGGTACTGTTAGTTACAGATTGTTATTTTTTTTTAATTGTTAAATTTAAATATTTTATTATACTTTGTGGCAAACATAATTAAGTTTTTATTATTACTCGGGTTGTAGTAAAGTTGATCTGAATTTCTACTGGTTATGTTGGGATTCTACAGGGTCCCCGTGAGTGCCGTCAGCGGGACTGATGCGGCGAGTCTGCCCACAGCACTGAAACCAACTGAATGCCCGCGCCCTGCCAGCGCTATTGGACCGGCATCCAACCGGAGTGTAGTGCTCCCATTAATTTCTTCTGGAACAAGGTTGGATCAGAAATGTTTTTTACTTCTTATACCCCTTGAGAGGATAGGCTTGTATGGAGCGCTGCCAGATGTTAGATCTGGAGGAGGGCCAGTATATTAGCCAGTATTATTTAGTTTAGTTACATGAACTGAAGGGGAGGATTTCATCTTTAATTCGGATTCGTGGAGGCAACTAAGCCCCCCGCCTCCTTCGAAAATTGGCTTTAAATATTTTTTTTAATTTTCGGCTACAAACTTGAAACCAAATTACTTTTTAAAATTAGTGGGCCTAGAAATTCTACAACCTTTTCCCTCCCCTCAGTTCATAAAAAATTACCTGTTAAAATTTTTAGATTTACTACTGCCGTACCTGATATTATGTTATTTAGTATATTATATTTTTTATTTATTATGTTATTGTTTCTATTTATTATGTTATTGTCTTTATTGGAATTCTATTGATTGTTGTTATTTAGTTATTAAGTTACGCGGTGCACCGTGGTGCTGCAGTAATTGTATTTTGCATGAAAATGTTGCCACCTCATTAATTATATATCATTTACTCGAAATCTTGTCTCTCTTTGTCTCTCTTCCCACTAGTGGCATGTGATTGTTTTTTTTTTATGATTTGCTCCGAGTTTGGGAGGGGCACGCTTCCGAGGCCTCCTGTATTTTTCACTAACTCGGAACAAAGTCAGGAGCAACAAACAACTGATAACTCTCAACTGTGACATGTTTGGCACTCCCGGCTTATCCATTGATGGATTTCAATGAAAAAAGTATCGTTGGAAATGTTATAAAAATTCCAAAATAGTTGGTATCATTTAAAATCGGTTTGATCTGGCTGATTGCATTTTCTGCATCGATTTGTCAACGGATTCATAGACAGAATTTACTTCAGGATTCGGTACTAATGCACAATACGGACCCCACCTATTTTTTACAAATCGGGTAGAGTAAGGTTATTTTATGTTATATTACTATCATAACCTAACCTAGGTCAGGAGATTAGGTAGTGGACATGCTAAGCGGACATAAGAGCCACTGTCCGGCGCCTACCGCGCAGCGACAGTACAGTCAGTCCATGGGCGTCTCTATGCTGATTTGAGAGCTACATAAAAAGCCGTAGGTTTTTTTTCAATGGCGAGGTCTGCTGCCCGTGACGAAATTATGCGCAGGAGGACATGCTATGAAGTTGTATTCCGGTGAACAATACCCTTTTTGAAAATGCAATGTGAGACCCTGGAAGAGGAAAGTGGGGTTTCGTGTCGGTATGTGGTTTGAACACAGTAGGTTACCTTTTGTGACAACATTGCGTTTTATGTATTGTTGGTACGAGGAACTAAATTCAGTTAAGTGGTGTGGCCGACAGTTTGCAATGTCTATTCACAAACAGTGGACTGGAACAATTACATGAGAGAGGTATGTGTTGAATCTGTTATAAAAAAGAATGTTGGGAAAATTGGTGGAACCAATAAAATAGACGAGAGCTTGTTTACCAGACGTAAGAACAATGTTGGTCCTATTCTGCCTGAACAATGGGTGTTAGGCGGACTCTGCAGGGAAATTAATGCTAGATTTTTGGTTAAGGTACCGAACCGTTGTGCAGCTACACTTATGGCTGCTATTCTGGAGCATATTGAACCAGGTAGTACGATTATGTCTGACTGCTGAAAAGTGCTGGATTTGAACATTTTTCAGTCAACCACAGCTACAACTTCGTAGATCCCAAAAATGGGGCCAACATGCAGGTGTACAAAGAATCTGGGGTAGTGCGAAGTGGCACAATAAGGTCCAAAGGAGAACTCTCGGCATCATCTATATACCTACTTGGCGGAATACATGTGGCGGTCGACAGTAGCGGAGAACGGAGGCAATAGGTTTGATGCGTTGTTAGCGGGCATCGTGGCCTTCTGGGATGACGCCAATACACAGTAACCAATCTGTGTTCATTGTTGTAAATATGTTCATATTCATGTTACACATGTTTTTTTACCTCCTAACTGTGCCCAATTTGTAAAAAATAGGTGGGTTCCGTATAGAGCATAGGTACCCAGGATTCCAGGGTTCACCAGATCCACTGAACTATTTGCTCACAACTACCACAGGACAAATTACCTGAAGGCTGGAACTATCAATAGATTACATAGGCTTAGATTTGTGTGAAGCAGACTTCTTCCAGGATAAATTCAAAATATTTAAGATGACGGTCATGGCTTGCCTCCCTATAAAACAATCTTGTTTGTTGCCCACACAGCCCCTATGTAGCATGCCTGTTTTCTTTGTTTATTAAAATTAGCTGTCTCTGTATTATTGATTGTATATTAATGTTATTATTTATTACTTGTTAGTGTTATATGTCAAATTATTTTTTTTGGTCCTGTATATAGTCATCCACTGTTGGCAACTACTTGTTACATGTATATTGGCATTGCTGTTGGAAATAAAATTGTTGTTATTTAATGTATCCAAAGATGGTGCAACAGCTAACATCAGCAGCAACCAATAAAAGGTAGACTCATGGTCACAACACCATGTGACGCCTAGCAGAGACGTAGAAAGATGAAATATTACTCTGCGCGAGAAAAATAGTTTCATTTTTAATGTTCTATTACTTCATTGTTCGTAATTATTTCCCCATGAGACCTTTTTTTTTGCGTAGACTTTGATAAGCGGCCTACACTCGTTATTCGGTTGTTTTTATCCAAAGGAATGATTCGATATGACTATTTGTTTTAACTTAGCATATGATTTCAACTTATTAGATATATTCAATTTAATGTAAACAATAAACAGCAAGAAGTAACTGATATTTTGAGACTTATAAAATGGAGATGAATATGAGGAAAATATGTGAGATATTTCTCACGTGACGAGATTTGTTTAAGTGGCTTCAACATGTGGGTTTGGCTCCTGGTAACCTATGGGGAGAATTCTTTCCTCCATTTTACAAAGCGTTACTCGTTGATATCAAGCTGTACAAGTAATAAATATAAGGTATATATATATATATATATATATATATATATATATATATATATATATAAATGTAAGGTTTCATTGGTGCCTAAGTCTAGGCCATAGTTGGTTTTGTAATGTTAGTGTTAAATTTACGCTTTTAAACTGTAATGTATGAGATTCTTCTTCTTACGTAATTTATTATACTCTTATTACTCTATTTAATGTTACTCTTATTGTGTACGATTTTACATATCAAAGTTGGATAATATGTCGAATTGTTCGATAAAAACCACCGAATAACGGTGTAGGCGACTTACTAAAGTCTCCCCCTTTTTTTTATGAAAATAATACAAATAGTTTAATATCTCAAAACTCATCTTTTGCCAATCCATCCGTTAGTTTCACATTTGCCTGATAACTTTAATGTCCAAATTAACTATTCAATCATTTTATAATTCAGATTTGATCTTAGACTAAAGCTATTAAATCCTGATCTTTACTTGGGTAGGATACAAAAGCGGACCCGGCTTTTATATAGAAATTGGCAAACGATATTATTTAATCATAACTATCGATATCACCAATCGATACTGATTAATTATTTTGAACAATTTACTTAATCTATATCAACAGCTATAAACATTTTCAAATAATACGCATAATCGTATTATTATTATTACTATATATACGACTGTACGTGTATATATAACAATAATAATTATTATTATACACACACGTAATATATAATTACGTGTGTATAATTATTAACCAATTCAATAATTATTACGACATAAACCATACGAATTGTGACTCATAATTATTTATGAGTTTTCCTGTTTGATCGATCTTGTTCGGCTTAATTTATTATTTATGTCATTTCTTAATTATTTACGAGTTTTCCTATATTCCTTTAAACTCTTATTTTATTTAAAACACATAATATTGTTATGTAGGACTATAGATATTTTTATATTTATTGTTAGTCTAAGATTCGAGATGCGAATACTAGGTATCGATGATTATATTCTTCGATTTATAAAAAAAACTAGGTCCTCTTATCATACCCTACCCCTTTACTTTTGTAGTTAAATTCATAGCATCCATTTCTATGCCACTTACACTAAACATCTAAAAGTAACATCTTAAACTAGTAATCTAACACATAGGTACTGTTCATTCATTGTTGCATTACTTAGTGAAATTGTGTTAGAGTTGAGTTTACTTACATTTTTCTAGTTAAATCTGTTTCTCTATACTGTTCTTTGACCATTGTGGTCACGACTGAAACCACTTTTAGATGAATTCGAATCTTATTTGGATAATTTAATATACGCCTGTTGTAGATTTACATTATTCACCGTTTAAAAACTTCATACAAAAATAAAAGAATCAGCAAATTAACCTCAATTTCTCACAAACAACATAGGTTACGAAAATCCAAATGAAATCCATCCTCTCCCCATACTGTCTGTACATCCTTTTTTTCTCATCACTGTAGTAGTAGGCAACTACAAAGACATGTAAAGGAATGTATTACATATATAATGGTTAATTACATGTAAACTTGGTTTGAGTGAAAACGATTATAACTCATATTTGAGTTAAACAGGGTTTTGCTGTAGACTCCGTGTCATGCATATCACAAGTATTATGGCAAAGATCTTTATCTTTAGCAAACCCTGTCCTAACTTGCTCTCCAGTTGAGCTCTCTCCCCAGAATAATCCCCGGACACCTCACGACTCACTTTAGTCTTGACACTCATCTCCATAATCATAATCAAAATGTAACCAATCAACCAATGTTTACCCACAGACACCTGTTAATAGATAATAGAGGCAACAAGTTAGTACACGTTAAGTCTATTCGGTTTCCATTATGTTCAAAAGGCCCATTTATTAATTTCGTGATCTTGATGTTAAAATTACCACTCACAATAATTACAATGTTACATGAATAATCTTCTGTAAAGACATTACTACTTTTAAAATCAGCCCCCATTACTGATTTTAACAGATCATCTAATCAGGTATTTTGTATCTGATTAGATGATCTGTACTATATTCTACATGAGTGAGATGGAACTCCACACTGGGGCAGCTCCTGGTCGTCCTTGCACTGATCGTCGCGAAAAGGGCGAGTGAACTCTTTTACAGAGCAAACCAATCCCAGAAGTGAAATAAAGGCTACATAACCCGATCGCCCATTCAATCCTTCTGGCGAGCACAACAAGGTGGTCAGTACTCTGCTGTGAGTGATTTTCATGCCAAATGGAGGTCAGGATAAAAGGCCAGTGACGAATTCAATAAGAGGTTTATCACCATTGTAAACTATAGAATCTGAAAAGCTATAGCTTATCATGAAATTCATCGTTCTCAGAATAATTTATATAGTTTTAAAGAACATGGCATCAATTATTTGCCAAATGTTTCTTCTGCCTCATATATATATATATATATATATATATATATATATATATATATATATATATATATATATATATATATATTAAGAAAGCTAAGTTAATATTGCACAATGATTGTATAGAAATAGCTATAAGGAGTTTTATTCTAACTTATTATACGGAATTGGGTATTTTTTTTATCATCCGGAGGCCACTATTTTAGATGAGTTTTCTTACTGGGAATCTACAAAAACTATACTATTAGAAATAACAGACTATATTTGACTTACAGTAAAAATTACAAATCATTATGACGATCGGTTCTTGTTTTCTGCATCAAAAAAAGGAAGCGATCTCGGTGGGTAGGAGGCTACTCTGTCCCTATCTACTATTTGCTAGATAGATATCTGACCTTTGAAAGTTGACCTTTACGAGCGTTCATGTGATCTGAGCTGTAATTTGGAAACTATCTCTTTATTCCTCAGAAGTGTAGAATGGCGCCTACCTACCGAAGCCCGCACTGATGGCCAGAGGTATTTTGATCGGTACTTTCCCAATCTTTACGTGCCAGATCATCCAATCTAATCACAGAATATGCATATTTAGAGTTAATGATTTTGTATTTATGCAATGGGATAAATTAAACTACAACACGCTGTTTTGGTGATAGATCGTTTTACATTTTATCTTTGCACTTCGGACAAAGATGATAAATTTCGTCAGGACTACCTTAACGGCGTTTTAGCGTTCTGTGAAAATTTTGAAATCTTAATTTGAAGATATTATATTCCAGTTGATGACTTTGGGATTTGTAACAGACCCTTCCTTGGTGCTCATATACTTGACAATATAGCCTCATCAACATCGGTTGCTGATATAGGATAAATTCATGAGTACAAATAAGTAATCACTTATCACCTATAAGTAACCTCATAATCTTTTGAACCGATCGAGATTCCTTTTGGGATCTTTTCCATCTTTTTATAGCTTGCCAGTCATTATGAAGATTATAACAACATTTTTATAACTGCTTTCCGGCAGTATAATTCTTAAAGTCATGTACTGTTATTGCAAGAAATGCTGCGAGAATATTTTGTACGGCTGAAATGGAATTATGATAAATTGTAAAACAGTTCTTAAACTAAACTTAAGAAAAGATTATAATTGAGCAGATCTGATACAAGCGCTTTCGTGTATTCATATTATATTACTACATTTTAACTTACATTTGTGTAGGCCTCCTCTGTTGAACCCCTGAATGAAGTCACAACTATCAAACCTAAAATCACATATTCAATCCATGATGTCATACTAATTACGAAAACAAGTCAGTTAAATTCTAAAGACGTATAGCTAAAGCCGATTCTTACAAGAGAACAAAATTAGTCTCGCCAGTTTCTTTAGCCACAAATAAGTAGGCTAATTCCTATTCAGATTCTTAAATATTGAACAATAAAATTAATTATCAAATATATGATATATCAAATGATGTATCTCATAAATAATTAATCAATTTATTCCTTAGCATATAAGTTGTGTAAACGATTAAACTATTTAATTTTTTCTGCAACTGCAATTAATGAGCTACGGTTAAATATTTTACAGTTTGCTTGAATAATATAGCTTTTAATATTTGCGCTGGTTATTACGTATTGATTTATTATTATTGCAATAATTATTACTGTATGCTCTTCTTTATGCTCTATATGGTTAAGTGTTTTCCATAGACTATTAACTCTTTCGATTTTAGGGTACATATTCGAACTAATCCGTAGTATTGTTTTTATGATATTTGTTGCAAGTACTAACAGTGATACGCAGTACCGTTTAGCTTAAAAAAAGGAGTAACTTCCCACCGTTTATTTTGTTCGTCGGTGGTCATTTCCGACTTCTTGTCCACCTGTTTGGTTGACCGCCTAGCCTAACCTCTCTTTCCTGTTATCCTTTACATCCAACGAAACTGTTTATGTTGTAAGTTAGTAAAAATGACTACAGCTATTTCAAAGAAAAGAAAGGTAATTTGAGCTTATTTATTATGTTATAATGGTTTATTTGATTTATTAAGTCGTTATTTTTAATTTGTGTATTGTATTTACAGGAATAGTTCGGGAAATGAATGGATGAACATGGATTAAAATCAGTACTTGGTTAGTGGTTCAAATATGGTTTATCACTTTTTAACTGGATTTGTAAATATTTCATTTGAAAAAAATAAAATTTATTTATTTACTGGTTCACTTTCTAACAACTCTCATATCACTAAATTGATCTAAATAGTTCCTATCCAATTCAAATGCAAATAATGTTGGTAAAATTCAACATATAAATGATTAAAACTTGCTAAAATACAAACTTGACACAACTAACCTAGGCCTACATAGATTATGAAACTTAGTTATTTGAAAACAAAACACTAATTGTTTTACTACATCACTCCCGCGCAAGGAAAATATATTTCAAAGCATTTATACCACTTGATTAAATAATATTACATATTTGCAACAAGAAACGTAAACAAAAAAATAACCAATACATAACAACAGCAAAGATATAACAAGAATGATAATTAAATATGATATTCTTCGTCTTTCCGACTTGTATCAAAGATCGAAAAGTACCGATCTTCTTACTAATTGATACATTTATTTATCTGCTATCGAATGCTACCATTACTTTCGTCAAAAAGCATTATAGATACTTTATAAAGTGGCTTTTTCACTGTGATGTTTGACCGTCACTGCGGCGACTGTCGCCAGTTGTTGAGAATGATAGACCGTCACTGCAGCAGTCGTCACCAGTTCCTGAATTAAGATTATAGCTTTCATGTTTACTAATTAAAACCATCTTAATATTACATATTTTTACTTTAAAATAAATAGGTATCACATTAAAAATAATTTATTTGTCTTACTTGTATTAATTGTGTATTGTTTGCTTCTTGAAAATGTAATAACTGTTGCAGATTTTTTCTTTTAAAACTTTACATTTCCTCTCCAAAACGCCCAATAACTCTTGTCTCAAATAACTATTTTGTATACCATTTAGTGAACTTGAAAGAAATATACACACTTATTCATATTATAATTTACAATCACTTCATTTTATAATACTACCGTTTGTTGTGGTAGTTTTAGCACAATCTTTTTCATTCTTTGATATTATTATGATATTTTAACTATTAAAAGTTATCATAGTTATCATGGTCATAATTTAATAATAAATGCCTTGCAAAACATAAAATAACATAAATTAATCGAGTGTTTTTTTCTTTTTAACACTAAGGACAAAAGATGCATAACAGATGTTTTGGGTCTGTTATACTGGAATACACTGATCAATCTCATCAACTTCCAACCAAGTCAACCACGGTTAATTTAAAGTGAGCCCTCCCACAAGCTTTACCCCAGACTAGTAACTCTCAAAGGTACACCAGCCTGCAAGAATCCTTAAACATCAGGTTCGGGAATCAAACCTGTGATACCAAGACCAAAACCTGCGTTATGAGAGTAGTGCCTTAGATCACACAGCTATCCTGACTTGGTGTATATGCAGATAGCTCACTAATGATTTTGCTGTACACTTATCCTTCTCTTTGTACTTTTTGTCTTAGACAATTCATCTTGTGTAGTTCTAATGATGTCAATGTAAACAATGTCTACCCATCATGATTGTGACTACTGATACCCCAGATTCATATCTCAGTGTCACGATCACATCCTCTAACACAGTCCGCGATCACATTCTAGGAGAGTTAAATGTTGATACCGCTGTTGTGAAAGTAAACATTTTTATTGTGATAGTTTATCGAATAAAAATTAAACAAGAAATACTCAAATACAATAATAAGGTAATTTGGTATTATCTGGAAACTACTCTGTTCCTATCTGCTATTAATTATAATAACCTAATCTAACCTACTTTTATTGTGTGATAAGTAGTAGATATGGACAGAGTGGCCTGTGTATAGTACCAAAATACGCTGAAGTGTAAATAGATGGCAAGTATATGTCAATAAATATATAGGAGTCAACAGTTACAAACTTTTATGGTCAGTCACTGCATTGAGACATAAAAATAAAATTCAGTTTTTAAATTTTGAAGTTGTACTTTTGAGACCTTAAAATTGTTTATTTAAACTACAAAAATATGAAGCCACCATATTTGTATCAGGTTTTTGAATTGAAAAATGAGTGGAATGTATCAGTTTGTTGCAGATGGAGTATTTAAAGCGGAACTCAACGAGTTTCTAACTCGAGAACTTGCCGAAGATGGTTACTCCGGGGTGGAGGTGCGAGTCACTCCCACCAAAACTGAGATCATCATCATGGCCACCCGAACACAGAATGTGTTGGGTGAGAAAGGGAGACGTATCAGGGAGTTGACGTCTGTTGTCCAAAAGAGATTTGGCTTCCCCCCTGATTCTGTTGAACTATATGCTGAGAAAGTGGCGACTAGAGGACTCTGTGCCATAGCTCAGGCTGAATCTTTGCGTTACAAGTTGATTGGTGGACTTGCAGTCCGAAGGTAAGTGTTAAAATAATGTTAATGCCAGTTTTAAATGTTATGTTAATACGCCTTCTTGTCTAAGTCTGTGATGCCAACATTTCTCACCCTTACAACTCCATTGTTTAAGTAGCCTGCTCTTATATTAAGTTTTAGTCCATTTATGTGTCAGGAAACAAAGAAGTTTGTCAGTAGAAATTATCTACATATTAATGTAAGCTCATATACAGTGGACTACATTGTGTTTGTGACATTGTACCTTTTACTACAGTGTGTGCAACTTCAAAAATAAAGAAATATTGTGTTTGTATTGTAATTCTCATTAGATATGACTTGAACTGTACTTTAAAATAATTCATGCAAAAAAACAGGTTAACTTGTTGGAAGTCGCCAAGTAAATATAGTTGACGCTACTTTTGTCATTATTTTGTGAGTTCCGCCTTAAATACTCCATTTGCAACAAACTGATACATTCCACTCATTTTTCGATTCAAAAACCTGATACAAAGATGGTGTCTTTAGGTATTTGTGATTTAAATAAACAAATTTTAAGGTCTAAACGTACAACAGCAACTACCAATTTCATGTGGTTGCTGGTCATTACATACAACTTCTAAATTTAACAAGATGAATTTTATGTGTCTCAATGAAGTAACTGACCTTAACAGTTTGTAACTGTTGCATCCTATATTTATTGACATATAGTTACCATCTATTTACACTTCTGGGTAATTTGGTACTATACGGAGACCACACTGCTCCTATCTACTATTTGTTATGCAATATAAGTAGATAAATATATACATATGTATTACAAATAGATAAAGCTAAAGTTAACCTTTATGAGTGCTCACGTGATCTGAGATTCAGTTTAGGTACTATTGAAGGTTTTTCTTCTTTGTTCATGCTGAAGGTGCTACCGAAGCCTGCACGGCTAAGGGCATTACCGATCAGAAATGCCCCTGGCCATGAATAACCGGCATGAATAAATGGCGGGCTTCAATAACCCTGCATTACTGGTGTAAAAAGAAAAACCACCCTTCAGATATTACACAAATTAATCGAGCTCAGATCATAATGAGCACTCGTAAAGGTTAACTTTGGTATTATTAGTAACATATTTATGATGATCTATTTATATCGTGTAATAACAAGTAGTAGATAGGCCGCTGACCATAAATTAATTTGTGCGCGCACACCAAAACAATACGATCCGCAATGGGTTAAGGATGTCAAAATTTGCTAAGCAGAACTGACATCAGTGTCATCGTCCAGGTATGAATGCTTTCCTGTTAGATGTCAGCACTCTCACGTGACACTGATGAACTCATTATTGTGATTGTTGAAGATGTCTGCCTTAAACTCCAATAGGAAAATTGTTTTTCAGACTTTATGTATGACATTTATCAATGCCACAGGGAGAAAAATAATTGGGCTCAATGGTAAGGGGTTTGGCCTGCTTAGTGAGCATTATTGTCACTTGAGTTAGAAGTGGTTAAATTGTAATATTAATAATGTTACTTTTGGCTCATGTAAACACATTACAACAATCATTTTGTGTATATTACAGAATGTATTTTGGGTGTGAATGTATAATATTACAACGTTTGCCAGGGCTTGCTATGGCGTCCTGCGGTTCATCATGGAGAGCAGAGCCAAGGGCTGCGAGGTTGTGGTGTCTGGCAAGCTGAGAGGTCAGAGGGCCAAGTCTATGAAGTTCGTGGATGGCCTGATGATCCACAGTGGAGAGCCTTGTAGAGAGTACGTGGATACTGCCACTAGACATGTACTGCTCAGACAAGGTTTGTATGACACATTTTATTATTTTATCCATAAAGTGGTATTTTAACCCTCTAAGGAGTATGGACGTCATATATGACGTCTTCCTTTGATAGTCTAAGATGAGTAGCCTAATGGATGAAATTAAAAAAAAAAAAATACCAAAAGGAGTAAATAATTAAAATTTTTAAAATCTCTTAAAAAATGTTTATTTACATTTGAAAGCTTAATAAAAAAGGACTATGTGTTCTACAAGTCAATATTTAAATACTTTTTCAAAATCAAATATCCTATTTCCTCACTATGGCAGGCTCATCAGTATTGTCTGCTATTTGGACAACAGTAACAAACTAGATGGTTGTTTAACAAATATGTCACTCTCACAAGATAAATATGGCCACAGTATGTAGTATACAAGGAATGGCTAGTAAAATGTGGTGGCATATTCTGACAACAAAGCGATGCAACCTTGAGTCAGTGGCTTCTACCGGATGTCTACTGCGATCTGGTGGTAAAATCAGATTACAAGTGATTGAGAGCACAAACGTGGAAGTAAAGTATGTTGCTGATAGATGGAACCACTTTACAGACTAATCTACCTAAAGGCAATCAGTAATAGCAATGCATTTACGATATTCAGCTTTGGTCGTTGACTCCAAATATTATTCCATAACAACCAATTCTGAATCTCTTTCTTTAAAGTGCTGCTGCTTGTTTTCCTGTTCTCTTTAACACACGATACTTTGCATTGTCCATCACTACAATGCTGTTGGCTGTTAGGTTTGGTACCAACTTTTTACCAGTACCAAACGAGCCTCGTGGTGCCATGAACAATAACAATCCTATCCCCCTTACCTACAGGCACTGCTATTCCAATCTCCTGTGGGCTGTTCCAGCATGATTAGCATTAATGTAAGTTTCATCGTTATAAACAATACATTTTCTTTCTTCTCTGTACTTTTAAATTTGTCTCAGGCATTTAATACGCCAGGCAATAATTTCAGACCTCTTGATCAGTATTTTGCGATTGGTTTGACATTTTTTCCAACAAAATCCAAGATTGTACATAGTTTTTCTTAAAAGTGTATTTCCGCATTTTAAAATTTCAGCCTCCTATAATTCTTTCTTTATTTTTGCCAATGTAGGAAACACTTTTTACTGTATACATATAGTAAATTTTTCCATGTAAAGTCGTCAATTTTTTTTCTTTTTCTCCCATAATTTTTCTTTATTTTTGCCAATGTAGGAAGCACTTTTTTACTGTATACATATAGTAAATTTTTCCATGTTTACAAGTTCTTGTAAAGTCGTCAATTTTTTTTCTTTTTCTCCTATTTTTCCCATAGGAGTTGAAAAGGAAAGCTCATCACGAGTTTCAAGTGTCTGTTTTCCTTATCTTATAATCTGTTTGACGAGCGTTGGACCAACTCTAGTGGTCCTGTTGGCTTCATCAGCTAGGGTATTTAAGTTATTTTCAACCCACATTTCTTTTAAATATTCAGTCAGTTGTACACTATTTCCCGAGCCTGTCCCCTCAGAGGCCTGCCAGAAGTACAACTGCACTTTTTTGGTGTTGCCATAGTTTGTCGAATTAAAGCCAAATCCGTATTGTAATGTAATAATTTGTGTTAAAAAGGCATCAATAAATAAATACCACGATATGATAAAACACTAAAAATTGTTGAAATTGACACTATATTTGGAAAACGGGAAACATAACATGGACACAAGTGATTGTACTACAGAAAATCACTGACTTTATTCAAACCGTGTACTGAACAAAGAGTTACATAACCCAATAATAATAACAGCTGTTAACAATAAACATTTGTTAAAATACTTCTTAATTTATTATACTAACATATAAAATAGATGCAATGCACTATTCTTAACATAAATAATATTCGTTATTCCTTAACAACGAGAATAACAAAACATAACATGATTCTCCAATAACACCAATACAGGGAAGCAAGGCACTCGGTTCCCACTTGTGTCTTGTAAAGGAAATAGATCGAGCAGTGAAAGAGGGGGTGGCGGCAGGCGTGGTCGAGCTCCTGCTCCTCCTTCCCCCTTTACGCAAGAAACCTTCATGGAGATCGCTTTCAAAGTGGCTCATTTATAATCATAATCTTGTGAATGAATGGCTTACTCTCATTATCATAACATCTACAAATCAGATGCCATTCACTGTGCTTTGTGACCTTCAGAAAGACCTTTAGGTACATAGTACTTATGATTACCTAACATCTCTATGGTTACCATAAACAAACTAGTTCTGGATTTTTTTATTTGGATGCTTAGAGATGGTAAAACATCGATATTCCCTAACTTTGTTGATCTTGTCAACAAGTTCATCACTCACCACTGATGACCTGTCACTCCTTTTTTGGTTGTAAATGGTTGTTCATCAACAAACCCACTCACTTCACCCATAAACAGCACAAAGTTTCCTATGAATAACTGCCGCTGAATGTTGATTTGCTGTGTAAAATCTAATTACAGCACACACTTCACATTTGGCGGGAAACTCAATCACAGCACACATTCTGCAAATACATAAAAAATGAATGAGTGCTCGTACAACCCTTTAACTGCCATAGCTAGATGCCGACTGATCTGCCGCATGCACCAGTTTGTAAGAGGGCACGCTGCCACCATTACTGTAAATGAATGGTGGTTTGTTTTAGAATAGCCCTCTTACATCGAAATGTTAAGATTTAATTTATAATTAAAATAATATATTTAAATATGTGATGTATTTTGTTTCCAGGGGTATTGGGTATCAAGGTGAAGATTATGTTGCCTTTTGATCCTGATGGCAAGATTGGTCCAAAGAAGCCCCTTCCTGATAACATCTTTGTGGTTGAGCCTAAAGAAGAAACACTGCCTACCATTCCTACAAGTGATCACAAAGCATCAGCAAAACCTGATACTGTGGTGCCTGCTGCTATTGTAGCTTAAATAAAAAGTATCTTTCTTTTGTATGTCTTACTTCTTTGGTATAATTAATTACCCATTTAACTGCCACGCTGGAGATATATCGTGCAATATATACTAGTATTTTGCACAACTGACATGCCAGAGCTACCTGGTTTTTAAATCACCACCTGTTTTGAGCTAAATATAAGCTTAAATATTGAATTAAAATTGTATAAAAAGCAAGGCTGAATAATTTTATTGTTTTCTGTTAAAATTAAGCACAAGTTAAGTGAAGAAAGAAACTAATTTCAGTAGAGTAGAGGAAATAAATGGCTACCATTGAGATCTCAGGAAGTATTAATTTTACAAACTTGATCTTATTTTTTATGCTTATTAAAAACGTAGTTGCAATTTTAAAATTACGTCACCATTTTCCAATATGACGGTCAACTTTAAAATTTCCTTTGGAGACCCAAGATTCAGATTTTTACTGCGGATTTGAGTTTGACATGCAATTCTAAGAGCTTTTTATTATTGGTGATATTTTTATACAGGGTGTAAAATATAATTCCCAATAATCGATTCATGATAATTCCCAAACAATTACAGGTAAAGCAATGAAACTTGTTACATCATTACTGCACCTATAAATCTACTTTTTGAAGTAACTACAGTGGTTTTTTGTCATGTCAGGGGGTTGGCCTGCAAGGAGGCAGAAGGAAATCTTAAATTAGAGCACAAGTCGAACAGTACATAAAATTAAATTTCTCTATTAGTACAGTACAGTGCCGCAAACCTGATTTGAAAAGGTGCACTCATTAAATATTAAGCTGGTTACAAATTTCAAATATTTACAATGTATGTCCTATTCTAGATGGTGTAAAATTCTTGTCTTGGCTCAAGTTAATCTTAGTAAATGAATACTGGACTTAAGAAATAGTTTTAAGGTCTTTAGTGTCTTTTCAAATACAATGGAGGATGGTCTACAAGGAGTTTAAAAAAATTTTATGTAAGCATAGCTAACTTGAAACCAGTGTAACTCTACTGATAAAGACCTTTAATTTTATGTATTACTCGACCTATGCTCTCATTTAGGATTTCCATACGACTCCTTGCGGGTCATCCTTCTGACATGACCAAAAAGATTTTAGTTACTTAAAAAAGTAGCTTTATAGGTGCAGTAATGATGTATCAAGTTTTATTGCTTTACCTGTAATCTTTCGGGAATTATTAAACCCATGCAGGGCTATTTTTATAATCTGTATATTTAGCTGCAAGAGCACTGAAAGTTTCAAAAACTTACGTCAACATTAATTAAAAAGGCACATTTTACCATTTGCAAACAAATTTATTTAAGTCAGAATGCAATATTTTTCAATAAAATGTTATAGAAAGCTGTTGAAATTTCACAAATACTTTATTGCATACAAAAATTCTTAAATTGCTGTTTAAAGTAATTACTTGTGATGACCACAATTTATTGGACAACATATTGCGCTCAGAGTTAAATTTTTTTTCAAGTGGTACAACATGCCTCTTTTAATGAGTATTTCTGAAACATTCGGGTTCCTAGCGGTTAAACAGTTAGAGAAAAAAGAAATTAATATATCAAGATAATTATAGTGTATTCTCACACTAATTGTTAAGAAGCCGTTTTACAAATCAAAGAATACATTTATGTTATAAAAGGATTATCTTGTAGCCAATTCTTGGGTAAAGAGCTGCTAATTTCTATCCTGATGCCCAGGTAGGCAGTAGTTGTTTGTGTGACTGGTGTTGTAATGGTAAATTTGCAATCCACTTCTAGCTGTTTCCACTTCCTTAAAGTGGATGGGGGTTATTGTCTCCAGGATGTACAATGTGAAAATGAAATAACACAGTAACTTTTTTGTTTGTTTTCATTAACCCTTGGAGGTCTAAAATTTCAGTTATCCTTTTTCCAGACAGTATGAAAAATCATAGCTTTGGTAATATTTGTGGTATCTTTGTTTTTTTTCACTTAAATGTATAGAAATAAAACATACTTTATAGGGAATAAATGGTAAGAATAAATTTAAATATATCGTTTACATTTAAAAAAATTAATAAAAGTTGACCATTAATGACGGAAATTAAAAAATAATTTAAATTCTAAATGTGGAAAATTTATCAATTTTATTCTGGACAAAACTATAAATTTGTATTAAGTTGCGTTCTAAAATAAAAAATTATTGTGATAACAATGTTTTCACACATTGCTAAAATAGAAGAAAATTGAACCTGGCATCTTGAGTGACACAAATAATTAAAGCCCCCAGCTGTTGCTCTATAAATGAGCTGAAGTAGTACATTATAATGGAGAATAATGTTACTAAAAGTACAATAAAGGTCAAATTACACGATTATAATATAAATTAGTGATTGCATAATATGCTAAAATGTCAATATCAATTCCAAAAAAATTACATAATCTGCATTCTTTGGGAGTTATTGCATTCTGCAAAATTACATGATCCGCAACCTTAGGTAGTTTTGGAGTTTCGTTAAATTTGTATGAATTGTAGGCCCACATTACAGACACTACAATGGGCTGACAGATCAGCCTGCGGCCTTTGTCACAAAAAAACAATTTAGGTCGATGAATTGGCTCAGCACTTAAAAAAAATGACACTAAGGACAATGTATCGGGCCCTTAGTCCTCAAAGGGTTAATATTTTGAATTTAATGTAAAAAAATGCCAAATTTAGAATATTTAAATACTGACGTGTTTCTTTGTCAAAGCATGTGTGACCTTGAAGAATCAGATCCACTGTCTTCAGCCGGAACTGTTGTTGAAGTACAAAACTAATCGTCGAGAAAGTTGATGACAATGCAATGTATCAAAAATGATTTTCCATTTAGATCATACATGCCGCCGTGAGGGTCATGTTTACAGAAAACGTAACCTTCGTTAATGATACAAAAATATTAACAAAATATTAAAGAACATAATTTAACCTCAAACTTGCTCATCTCTAAAGTAATAATAGTGAAACTTATGAGAAAATAGTGGGAATCCGATGGAGCTAATAGTAATAGAAAGAAGTGAGAGGCTGGTAAATCTAGTGTAGAAACAATCTAGTCAACTAATCAAAACCACTGAGATTCAAGTTGTTAACATTAACAAAATAATCAATACTCTGAAGACCAATTTCCGGAAACCAGAGTTGATTGGTATTTTAGACTCTACACAAACATTTAATATAGCGATAATTTAAGTTATTATTAAATAGTAAAAAAATTGGCAGCTTTAAAATACTGGTGTACTTAACTCCACCATGGCATTTTCTGTACTAGTAGTGTGAAATGTGCTCAATACCATCGTAGCAGCACAGATTGAACGCAGCAGGGATTGAACATGTCAAGAACATTTCTAAAACCCATTTATATAAAATAACTGTAGATATAAATATAAGACAGTGACATATGTAGTGTATTTAGTTGTTGTTGGTTATAATGCTTTATTGCCAGAACATCTTAACAATGTATTGTAGTGTCGGAAACAAATTCAGCATAAATAATTATCTGTGATATACATTGCCTAGGTCTAATAACAAGTGTCTATCCAATTATAGCAAAATAATCACTGATGTCATATGGGCTGATATTAATCAATAGCCTTTTTACACTTTTCTTGAAACAATTAATTTCAAGAGATTTCAGATGAGAAGGAAGAGAGTTGTAGAGTTTAATGCCTCTTTCAGCAAAACAATTTAAAGTGGTTTTAAGACTACATTATATAGAGATATTATATAGAGATATTATAAGAGAATTTGAGTTTCTAGTCATGTGGTTATATGAACAGATCTATTTGTAGATATGGCATGTAAATTTCTTTTGTGTATACAAGAGGCAATCTGAAATATGCTGTGCAGGTTCTGTAAGAATACCATACTTTTTAAATAAAGGTTTACAGCAACTCCTTATGTTTACATTAGCTATGTAATCTTGATTGCACGTTTTTGTAAAATTAATAATTTTTTTATAATTAAAGTCTGGATTCTATCTTTATCGATACAGAGGGAATTGGCAACTGACCAGTCCTCGATAACAGTCACTAGTATTACAAAGAACATCATTAGCAAAGAGAATATTACATTTAACTTATACAGCCAGGTCATCTGTACACATGGAAAAGCTCACATGGTTAGTAGCAATATTACCAGTCATTTTACATAAGTAATAAAAAATACTGGGTCCAGGATTGAACTCTGTGGGACACCAGTTCTTTGTAACGGGTATAGGCCTAGCCTGTAACCTAAATCAACTTTTACAATTAATAATAAATTCGAGAATAATATAATACAATAAATAATATTTTTCTATTAATAATAAATCTAAATGAATAGGAATCCAAACCGACAATTTAATTGCTTAGTTAATGTTATCATTCTCATATTTGAGAATAATCAAATTTCAATTTATTATGAAAGTTAGTTGTGCATGGTGACATAGTCCGTCACTGACAGTTTTGTAACCTCAAACATAAATCTCGAATAGTAAAGCGGTCATATTTAATAAAACTCGATAGTTCCTCATCAACATCAAAGAACAAAGCTAAACACGGCAAAACGCGTGCCACGATTGGCTAACGTAACGATTACTCTCATTGGAGGGTAGCGACCCCGCGGGAACGCAAACTCGTTCTCTGCGCACCGAATTCGAGTGGGTTGTTAGCCAGAAGTAAAAGCGGATCATTTTTTCGACCAGAAAAATGGAAAATTTCCGTTTTGAAGGGTATCACTTTTCCCTCTCTGCGCTACTGACGCGGAGTTTGGGAAAGAGAGAGTCTTCTTCCTCGACCTCTTGATGATGTAGTACGTTGTGAAACAGTTTTCAAAATTTTTCAATTATTAATCAGTCTTTTTTCAATGTGATCCAAATTTAAATTTTTCAATTATCTGTGAGGACCGCCGTGTCGCCATCATGGGATTTGGTGAATATGTTTAAGAGTATTTAAACCTTTTTGATCAACATTTTTAACTAATCAGACTCTAAATTTTAACTGCTAGGGAGTAGGGATATTTTCTAATTAATTATTTCAAGCTAATTGGATTTTGTGTTGTAGGATGTTATTTTAAGCATAGCCATAATTTCATTTCATCAAAATCATGTTTCATTAGTATTAGTTTTTATTCAATAAATCTAAAATTTGTTTCTATCAAAATTTTATTTTCATTTTACCACACATAGCTGCCCTACGCCGCACCCATTGTAAAACGACCCTGTAAAGACAAAGAGTCTAAAGCTAATATATTTTTCACAAAACCTATCTTGTTACTATTTATTATAATGTAACGTAACGGTTACAAATGGCACCCAGCAACGTGGGGCAGCTAAAAGTGGTTTAGCTTAATAATTGTGTAGGGGTTTTCTAATTTGAAATAGACTAAATCAAAATTTAAAAATGATGGATCAGAACTTAGAGAATATTGACAATTCGGACAGTAGTAGTGAGATGACGCTCGCGGAACTAGCTAATAGGCCTAGATCAGACAGCTCTTTGGCTAATGCGAATAATGTTGAAACGATGGTAGGCCTAGATAGAACTGATGCATATCAGCAATTGTTGTTTTTGATGACACAACTCAATGACAAATTTGATGGGTTAAATAACAAGATGGATGAGGTAAAAACCGATATTTATAACAAGATGGATGACCTAAAAACCGATATTTATAGCAAAATGGATGACGTTCAAACGGGCATGACACAAATTGAACAAAAATTAAACACAAAAATTGAGAATGTTCAAAGTAAATTGAAGGGAGAGATTAAGGTTGTGGGGGAAGAAGTTGAAACTAAAATTGCTAAAGTCAATCAAAAATTCGATCAAGAGGTTTCACAGATTAGTTCTCGGGTTGATGAGATAGTAAATAAAATCGATACACATGCAACGGAGATACTGAGAATAGAAGATTATGTAGGGATGAGTGAAAGTACTAAGGTAAGCTTAAACGAGGAAGAATCTAAATCAAATTTAAAAGAGGAATCAGACCTACTAGTTGAGTCGAACAAAGTTCAGACCACTGTGAAAAGCGTAAAAATGGAGGGTAGCGGTCTTAATCAACAACCGGCTTGTAATATTATGGTGGAACTCTATTTGACCGAGTTTGATGAGGGTAATGATAGGACTCACCCTATGAATTTTTTGAAATTGGCTGAAAAATTTACTAATAGTAATCAAGAACACTGGGAAACAAAACTTTTGTATATTGTAAAATACTTGAAGGGGGAAGCATCTGAGTGGGCTCGGAGAAACATTGACAAATGGGAGAGTTTTGAACAATTTAAAAATGATTTCAAAAAGAGATTCTGGGGCATTACTAAACAAAAAGATTTTGAAAACAAATTGATGGGTAATGGGAATTTTTGTGAAGGTAAAACCGATTTGACAAACTATGTGCTTGGGTATTTTGACATAGCAAAGAAATTGGACAACCAGATGGATAACCTTACGTTTGTTGGCTTTATTTGTCGACATTTGCCGCCACACATAAGTGCCAGTCTGGCAATTCTACAATCCCTTGCTGGTAGGGAAGAACTAGAAGTAGTATTAAATCAGCTCAGTTATGTAAAGCCTTTCAAAAAAGAAAGTTTCAGGGATACATACAACACTAATCATGAAAATGGAAATAGACAAAAAAAACATACACAGGAAGGCCAACACAAAACTTTCATGACAGTACCCAAGGACAGCAGTATAGGCCAAATCATGAGAACAGGGCAGTAAATACCACACAATTTTCTCATACCAACAATGGTAGGGCCAATCACACTAATGGGAATCATTTTGAAAGGAATCGGGAAAATAATAGGGGATACAACAGACCCGAGGGTTTCAGAACATTTCGAGGTAGGGGAAATTACAGGGGTGGACCAAATTACCGGGGGGGACACAACTATAGGAACAATTCAGAAAACTTTGATGGGCCTAGGGAAATTGAAAATGGTCAAGATTGACAACCAACAATTCCAGGGGAAATAACTCGGAACTTAAATTTTGACGAAAGACCAAAAATAAACAACTTTGAATTGATAGGCGATAGTCAGTTTTGTAGACTATCAAACAGAATTTTGCAAATGGATACAGTTAAAACCCCTGGTGGTAGAACATCAATAGGACTTTGTGTGGGGGGTCAAACGATTAAACAATTATATGAGCAGGTAAAAATACATTCATCAAGTTTATCTGAAAACCTAATGATTTTTATTGGTACAAATGACATTCTAAAAAATAATTCACTTGAGCAAATGAAAACTGACATGAAAGATTTAGTTGAATACCTAATAAATTGTAATAAGAAATTAATCATTTTGACTCTACCTCCAATTCCGAAAGTTGCCAAAGACATTGGTATCAGAGGAAAGGTTAAAGATTTTAACAGGTTCATACGGGCATTAGACAATGGGGATACAATCAAGATTAATCATGTCACACCACACTTTGTTGATCACAATGAGTTAGGGTGTAATTTAAAATATTTTGAACAAAACATCAACTTTGGGGGAAAAACATTTGCTGATTTGGTTCATCTGAATATTGATGGGTTGAAACTTTTAAAAGAAAGCATTGATGAGTTTTTCAATCAAACTAATGAAAAGTTGAAAGGGGTTGTGCAAAGTAACCAGAATCAAATCATTATGGATCAAAATATAGCGGATGATTTTTTAGATGAAAGCAACTACAATGATGGAGTAATGCGTGATAGGGTTCAGTCTTTACCAGAAATTGATATTGGTATTGGAGGGGTAAAATACAAGTGTTTAGTAGATTCAGGTAGTCAAGCATGTATAATGTCAGATGAATTCTATAAGAAAATAAAAAATCAAGTGGGGTACAACATTCCAGAACTACCTGTTAGTAATCTGTCAATTGTAGGTGTTACAGGAGTCAGGTCCAAAAGAATAAATGTTCAAATAAGACTAGAGGTAAATATTGGAGAACAGGTTGTCCCAATAACATTTTTAATTGTTCAAGGACTAAAAATTGAGTTGATACTTGGTTGTGACTTTTTCAGCAATCATAAGGCTGTACTAAACTTTCATACCAATACTTTATGCTATAGACATGACGGGAAATATCTAGAGACTAAATTAGTGTATAGAAATGGTGAAGAATTTGTGGGGGGGTTAAGAATAATACATATTAACAGAATTAACTTGTATAAAGATGAAAATGAAATAGACAATACTTTAGCAAATTTAAAGCCATTTTTTGAACACAGATCAAATCAAGTAGGCCTAGAACAAAAAATTACTAAGATCAAACATGAATCTGAATCAGAAGCAATTGAACAGAGGTTAGTAGACAGAATAAGTGAATTAGAGGCAGATAATGTGAGTATTAAGGATGAGGAACTAGAATTATTAAGAGTAGTACTCTTTGAAAATAAAGAAGTTTTTTCGGATCAACCAGGGTGTGTCAAAGGATACACAGCAAAGCTGAATGTTAAAAGTGAAGTCCCATATATTGGCAAGTCTTATCCGGTTCCGTTCAGTAAAAGAAAATCTGTAGAGGAAGAATTAGAAAGACTGAAACAACAAGATATTATAGAAGAGTCAAATAGTCCTTTTTCTAATCCCTTAGTCTGTGTAGTAAAGAAAGATTTGAGTATAAGATTGTGCTTAGACAGTAGGAAATTAAATTCGTATCTTGTTCCGGATAGACAAAGTACAGAAACAACTGATGATATATTTCAAAAATTTATGGGAGTTAAATATTTTACAACATTAGATTTAACACAAGGGTTTTTTCCAGATTAAACTCGATAAAGAATCTAGAAAATTTGTAGCTTTCACATTCAACGGAAAAAATTTGCAATTTAAGCGATTACCATTTGGTTTGAATGTAAGCACGGCTCATTTTACTAAAGCGATGAATAAAATTTTGGGCCATGAGTTTTAGCAATTTCGTAACTTGTTACGTTGATGACATTCTAATTACGTCCAGAACTTTTTTGGAACATTTAGATCATATCGATAGAGTACTGAAAAGACTGCATGAGTGTGGAGTGACTGTTAAACTTAAAAAATCAGATTTTTTGAAACAGGAAGTAAAGTTTTTAGGTTTTGTTCTTAGTAAAGATGGGATAAAGATGGATGAGGATAAAGTTGAAAAGATAAAGAATTTTCCAACCCCAAAGAACTTAAAAGAACTGCAATCGTTTTTAGGTTTATGTAATTATTACAGAAAATTTCAGAAGAACCATTCAGATTTGACGGGTCAGTTTGGTGACATTTTGAGTTCTAAAAGTAAATGGTTTTGGGATAAGACAAAACAAAATCTGTTTGAGAAAATAAAAGAAACATTTTTAGACTCAGTTATGTTACATCATCCAAATTGGAGTAGGGCATTCTATTTAAGTACAGATGCATCAGACATCAGTGTGTCAGCCATTCTTTATCAAGTAAATGATCAGGGGGAACATGAAGTGATAAGTTTTGCAAGTAGGACTCTTTTAGCAACAGAGAAAAATTATAGCATAACAGAAAAAGAATTATTGGCTGTGGTCTTTGCTTGTAAAAAATTCCGATCTTATATTATTGGACATTTTCAAGTAATTGTTCGTTCAGACCACAAGGCATTATCTTTCCTTACAACCTGTAGGCTATCTCATGGTAGAATTTTGAGGTGGAGTTTGGCATTACAAGAATACAATCTCACTATTGAGTACATCAGCGGAAGGCAAAATATTCCCGCTGACATTCTTTCAAGAGTAACGGACGAAAATTATAAAAATCCAGTTGAAAGGAATTCGGTAATGGTTTTGCAAAATAAAATTGAAATTGAAGTTAGCGATAGGAAGATTAAACCAATGTTTCAGAAATATAGAAGAAAAACAAAGGAGTGATGATAAATTTGGGCCTATTTTTACTAAATTGGATGGTAATGATCAACAAATAAAAGATCAATTTGTTATTCATAATGGAATACTTTTTAAGAAAGATTTAAATGATGGTGATAGTTTTAAAGTCTGTATACCAAAAGCAATTCAATCAGAATTAATTCAATTTACACATTTGAAAATATGGTCATTTGGGGGGACATAAAATTTATTTAATACTAAGGGAATATTGTGTTTTTTCCTAAGATGGAACTTTCAGTAAAGAATCAGTTAAAATGTTGTCAATTGTGTCAATGTGCCAAACACACCACTGTTAAATCAATAGGATTTTTACAACCAATAATTCCTAAAAAAATTGAAAGATATAATCTCAGTTGACTTGATAGGAGAATTGCCTGTAGGAAGAGGAGGTGTAAAATACATATTTGTTGTGTTGGATTTGTTTTCTAAATTTGTGAAGTTGTATCCGGTCAAAAGAGCTACTAGCCGAGTATTACTAAATAGATTGATCAATGAATACATACCTGAGGTAGGTGAGATAGGTAGTGTTTTGTCCGATCATGGCTCGCAGTTCACTAGTAATTTATGGTATAATACCCTTAGAGACTTAAACATTAAAACTATTCATAGTTCTGTTTGGCATCCAGCCTCAAATCCAGTTGAAAGGGCTAATAAGGAAATTACTAAAATATGCAGGATATACTGCCATGAGAAACATACTAAATGGCCATTAGTACTAAATTTCATTGAAAAAGTGTTTAAATCATTCCGTGCATGAGACCACGGAAGAAATCCCGTTTGAACTAATGTTTGGTAGGAAAGATAGGAATTTTTTACAGGATATGGTTCAATTTCCCAAAGAGAAAAGAATGTTAGCTGACTATCCAGGTAAAATAAGATTAGTCAAAGATAGACTAGTTTCAAAAGGGGAAAAAAGGAAAAGAAAATTTGATAATAAGGTCAAACAAATTAGATTTAGTATAGGAGATGAAGTTCTAGTAAAAACACATTATCTGTCTGACAAACTTGACAAGAAAATTAAGAAGTTCTTTCTGCTTTATGAGGGCCCGTATAGGGTGTCAGAAATAAAATTGGAAAACGCATATGTTGTGGTCAACGAAGATGGTGGTGTGATAGGAACATTTAATGTAACACAATTAAAAAAGTTTTATCGAAATTTGGTTTAGTTCAAACAAAGATGGGGGGTTAAAACAACATGGGTTTCGTGATTTTTATTATTCCTTTGTAGCTTTTTCCCTTCGAAAGATAAAAAAAGTCTTACAAAACAGAATAAAATGGCATGGCTGGATTTTGTACGATTTGACGGCCATGGAACAAATAAATGTCAAAAAACCACATATCACACACAGTTTATTGTTTCTGGGTGGTTAACACAAAAAACATACTCATCTAAGACGATTGAAGTCAACTTACAGTACAAGGTACATAATCACACACAGTTTATTGTTTCTGGGTTTGTAAATAGTTAAAAGTGTAAGATTCATAACAAATTATTAAATATGGTTGGATTGAATAGGAGAATAACATTCAAGTAAGGAAACACAGTTTATTTAAATTGAAACTACAGTAAATTCTAAAGAAAAGAAAGAAGAAGAGAAAGGTAAAAGCACAAAAAGACTAATTAAAATATTCATTATTGAAATAATGTATTGTTTTTCTGATGAGTTAGTTTATTTTGTTGTACGGATAAAATAATAATAATGTAACATGGGGGATACTGAGATGATAATAATAATAAAGCAAACTGGGGGATATACTGGTATAAAAGTAATTATTCTTAAAGTAAAATGTTAGAGGTAGGTCAAGTAGGCCTGTTTAATAGTTAATATGATAATGATAGATAGAGGGGTAGTGTAAAATACACTGAACAAAGGCTAAAGGTGAAGGATATATTGTGAATGGAGTGGATAAATAATAGTAGAGAATAGGAGTGGAAATTGAGAGGTTGGGAACAATTTAAAAGTGGAATGGAAAGTAGGAGTTACAGGATAATGTATGAAATAGAATTGAACCAATAAAATAAATTCAAAAGTCAGTACTAAATTAATTAATTCAGAGGGGGGATGAATAAAAAGGAAATATATTAGGCTAGTAAATATTTGGTTTAATAATCATTTAATCAACTTATAATAATGAAGTGCAATGACACTTAAAAGGGATTTTACTGTGCGAAATGGGTATTTTATGGTATGAGGAAGTTAGGAGAATATTGTATTAAATGAATACAAATAAATGAGTGAGAAGAAAAGAATTCAGCTAATATATACGAGGTGTGTTAGAAAAAGTAATGAGATTGGTAACACTGCGGGAGATCTGGCAACGTTGTGTCTACCGGCTGACGCTAAACCTGTTTATTTATCCCTTCCACTTCCTCAGTCCGAGTTACAACTCCGTACAGTTAACACATTAGTTTTGACAGCGCCATTAGTAAAGTTGTGTTTTAATTGTGCGTCACAGAAATGGAGCATCGAAATTTAGAGCAACGTTGTGCAATAAAGTTTTGTGCTAAACTTGGTGAATCCGCGAGTGTGACTTTTTGAAAAGTTGAAACAGGTCTATGGGAAACAGTGCTTATCGAGAGCACAAGTTTTCCGCTGGCACAAATCATTTTTGGAAGGCCGAGAACACGTTGAAGATGAACCTCGCTCAGGGAGACCTTTGACTTCAAGAACGGACGAAAACATGGATCGTGTGAGGGCGCTTGTGAGATCAGACCGTCGTTTAACAATAAAGATGATCAGTGAACAGCTAAATTTAAACACTTTCACCGTGCATCAAATTGTGACAGATGATTTGAACATGCGAAAGGTTTGTGCCAAATTGGTTGCCGAAAAATCTCACAACTGAACAGAAGGACAATCGAAAAAATGTTGTGCGTTGATCTTCTTGAGAGGATTGCTAATGACCAAGAATTCTTCAATTGTGTGATCACTGGTGATGAATCCTGGATATTTGAGTACGATCCTGAAACAAAGCGGCAAAGTAAAGAATGGCACACTTCGTCATCTCCTCGGCCGAAGAAATGTCGAATGAGCAAATCAAAGATCAAGACCATGCTAATTTGTTTTTTTGACAGGAAAGGTATCGTACACAAAGAATTTGTTCCACCAGGACAAACTGTCAACCAAGTGTTTTATAAAAGTGTCCTTGAAAATTTGAGGAAAAGAGTGATCCGTGTGAGACCGGAAATTGCAGACAAGTGGATGCTTCATCATGACAATGCTCCATGTCACACGGCCATTTCCATCTGTGAATTTTTGAACTCAAAACGCATTACTGTTGTTCCTCAACCCCCCTATTCACCTGATTTAAGTCCTTGTGACTTTTTCCTCTTCACGAAATTGAAACATGTCCTAAAAGGACGTCATTTTGGAACTCTGGAGAACATTCAAAAGACTGTGACCCGACCAGTTAAAAGCCATACCAATTGAAGACTTCCAGCGCTGCTACCAAGAGTGGGAACGACGACTCCGCCGATGTATAGCTGCCCAAGGAAACTACTTTGAAGGGGATAACATTGTTGTTTGAAAATAATAAAAACTTTGGTTAGTATGAAATCAGTCTCATTATTTTTCTAACACACCTCGTATATAAAAAAAAAAAAATAAAACTCAAAACAAAGGGACAAAATTGTATTATTATGACTTGGGGGGTTGCAAAGGAATTTCATTAGTTAAAAAATTGGTAAGTAATTAATAAAAGGTGATAAGTATTAGATAGTGCGTTGAAGTAAAATAGTACAAACAAATAGGTAACAAGGAGGGTAAATAAAAATAAACTACAAAATAGACAGGTTATAATTATTATAACCTCGATTAAAATAAACAAAACAAAAATATTTAAATTATGTAAGATTATTACAAAGGATAAATAATTAAATAAAATTTTTACCATTTATTGTGTATAATTTCTAAAAAAAAAAAAAAGGAGAAACAAATTTTATAAAACTGTGTGGAGAGATTGTTAGTTAATTATGAATGAATTTGTAAGATGAAAAATGCTGAGAATGAATTTTTATCTAATAACAATAGTAGTAATAATTTATTTGAAAAAATAATGGTTCATATTTATGTTATGTTGATTGTTTTTGACTTAGTTGTAAGAATGTTTAATAAATAATGTAAGTACTATTTGTGAAAAAACTTTAATTTTAAATATTAGGAAATGTTTAGTGTAAGATGTGAAAGTGAGTGCGCGAATATCACAGGCAAATCACAATAAATTAAATCACCAAAGCAACTGGACTAGGACACTTAAAGTCATGGTGTGTTTTTTATGAATCTACCACAAGTATGGACACTTTGAAGTCATGGTGTGCTTTTCTTTATGTCTGAAAATAAGTCTAAGGACACATAAGTTTGAAGAAGTTTTTGTCAGTGAAGATGAGAATAGTGTTTTAAAATGGAACATTTTAAAAGCATTGGATGTGAGAAAAGTCAAAAACGTTTGGATCAATTCACTGCAATAATACAATTCACTTTGGTAACAAGTGATGAAATAAAAACTGTTCTCCCAGAAGGAAATAGAAATGTGGAAAGGCAAGAACTTTTAATCAAATTCAACTTCCAAAGGTGATGTTAAATGAAGTAAATGTGGAAAGGCAAGAACTTTTAATCAAATTCAACTTCCAAAGGTGATGTTAAATGAAGTCAGACAGATAAAAGTGCTGGGCCAATAAATATGGAAGCTGTGATAACACAACCATGACTGTAAGTCTATGAATTAAGAAAGTAAACTGTGATAACTTAGCCTGTAGACGATAGCAAAACTTGAACTTCACCAAATTTTAACTTTAAGTAAAAAATTTGTTCGTCAAGAAGCATGAAGAAAAAATTTGTAATATTAGATTTAATTAACAGTTGTTTGTTCTTTGTTCTTCAATTTATTTGTTTTGTTGTTCGGATTGTTTAATATGTATATCTTTGTTATTTTAAATCATTCACTGTAAAAGTTTTAATGAGTAAAATTTTGTAATGAAAATTTTCAATTTTACCACAAAATTTGGGGGGTATCTGTAACGGGTATAGGCCTAGCCTGTAACCTAAATCAACTTTTACAATTAATAATAAATTCGAGAATAATATAATACAATAAATAATATTTTTCTATTAATAATAAATCTAAATGAATAGGAATCCAAACCGACAATTTAATTGCTTAGTTAATGTTATCATTCTCATATTTGAGAATAATCAAATTTCAATTTATTATGAAAGTTAGTTGTGCATGGTGACATAGTCCGTCACTGACAGTTTTGTAACCTCAAACATAAATCTCGAATAGTAAAGCGGTCATATTTAATAAAACTCGATAGTTCCTCATCAACATCAAAGAACAAAGCTAAACACGGCAAAACGCGTGCCACGATTGGCTAACGTAACGATTACTCTCATTGGAGGGTAGCGACCCCGCGGGAACGCAAAACTCGTTCTCTGCGCACCGAATTCGAGTGGGTTGTTAGCCAGAAGTAAAAGCGGATCATTTTTCGACCAGAAAAATGGAAAATTTCCGTTTTGAAGGGTATCACTTTTCCCTCTCTGCGCTACTGACGCGGAGTTTGGGAAAGAGAGAGTCTTCTTCCTCGACCTCTTGATGATGTAGTACGTTGTGAAACAGTTTTCAAAATTTTTTCAATTATTAATCAGTCTTTTTTTCAATGTGATCCAAATTTAAATTTTTCAATTATCTGTGAGGACCGCCGTGTCGCCATCATGGGATTTGGTGAATATGTTTAAGAGTATTTAAACCTTTTTTGATCAACATTTTTAACTAATCAGACTCTAAATTTTAACTGCTAGGGAGTAGGGATATTTTCTAATTAATTATTTCAAGCTAATTGGATTTTGTGTTTGTAGGATGTTATTTTAAGCATAGCCATAATTTCATTTCCATCAAAATCATGTTTCATTAGTATTAGTTTTTATTCAATAAATCTAAAATTTGTTTCTATCAAAATTTTATTTTCATTTTACCACACATAGCTGCCCTACGCCGCACCCATTGTAAAACGACCCTGTAAAGACAAAGAGTCTAAAGCTAATATATTTTTCACAAAACCTATCTTGTTACTATTTATTATAATGTAACGTAACGGTTACATCTTCTTTTATAATAAGATAGATATTTATTTTGCTTTACTATTATTAAAAAAAAAAAAAAAATTAGAAGCAAGTCCTAAGTATGAATTGTATACAGTACAATGGTATACTCAATTTTATAAAACTAGTTTTATATGTATAGCAAACTTGTCCCAACAATGGTATACGTGACCAGCGAGGCAACTCCTTTTTGCCTTTATACCCCAGCAAGATGGAAAGTACATTTCATCCTCAAAAGAGATTAATTTGAGAATATATGTGATTTGAGGGAGTTTTTATATAGATTTTATTATACTTTTTTAAGTTACAGAAAATAATTGTTAAAAAGATCTGTAGACTTTTTGGAGATGATTGTGTAAAGATTATCAACTGGTTATATTAGGAACTGGATGATGGATCTCAAAGATCCACATTCAAAAAAGGTAGATATTATAATACGATTAAAAATTAGATTAAACATTTTATTAATAGGATGCAACCAAAAAAAAAGTTTAAAAGGGAAATTGTATTCAATAATGTGTACTACTCATTACATTGTTTAATTGTGCCAACAACAAAGTCAAATGTCATCTCTGCTTGTAAGAAAATTAAAGTCCAATTTATAGTTATTCTAAAGACCTTGCTGTTTATTATTCTTGAAATAATAAATATATACATGCCAATATTGAAATGTTTTATATAACTTCAAAAATAAATATGACAAAGGTTAAAATAAATTGTCAGCGTAAGAACAAAACCAGGATTTATTATTGGTGTTATTGTAGAGATACAGGTGCTGCATCTGGTTTTGTAGCTTTAATGTCACTAGAAGGACCTGTTGGCAGCACTTCCTCCTTGGGTTCATTGACTGACACCTTGTCAGGCAGAGGTTTCTTGGGGCCGATCTTGCCGTTGGGATCATGGGGTAACATGATCTTGACTTTGATTCCAAGTACTCCTGTAAAATTTAAGCTTATAAGCCAAATGAACACATAACTAAAGCCTGTTTGTAGGAAAATATTGAAAATGTACTAAACTAATGTAAGTGTGATTTAGTGGAAATAAGTACTTATAGTACAGTTTAAAACCTGATTTTACGGGGGTTTAAACAACCGTGTTGCAGATTAATTGGATAAAAAAAAATGTCAGACCAATAAACAAATGTTAAACAAAGAAGGTATACCTAATGTTTAATGGAAATATAAAGATCTAGCTATAAATATAATCAATTATATAAAGAAAAATTATTATATTCTTAAAGAAGAAAAGGTATATGTTTATTGTGAATATTGAGTTAGGCTACATTTCCCATTAATCCAGCACATACCACCATAGTTACATTCTTGTTTATCTCAATATTTTAATCAAATAATACTAACATGCAAAAACAGTCCAAATTACAGGGTTTAAGCTACAATCGCATATGGAAAATTTTGTGAAATGACCCAAGAAAATGTGATGCTGTTTAGAAAATCTCTTGCAAAATTGCGACGAAAGTGAGAAAGAAACAAACTAAAAGCAAAAAGTATATGTTTTTTTTTCCAAATATCAGATCATGTTTTTCTTGGCAAACGTGATCTGAGGTCGTGAAAGTAGCAATCAGAAATGCCTCTGGCCATCAGTATGGGTTTTGGTAGCGTCTCTGACACCACCCCCACACTTCTGGCAAAAAGAAAAAAAAAAAAAAAAAACCATCCTTCAGATAAATATCCAAATTCAAGCTCAGATCATGTGAGCTCTCGTTAATTTGTTTGTATTTTATAATATATACTTGTGTATTTACCTACTTATACAGACTAATAACAAATAGTAGATAGGGATAGAGTGGCCTCCTTGCTGACATCCCGCTTCCTTTCGGGAGGCAGAAAACAAGAACCGATTGTCATAATGACATGTAATTTTTCACAGCAAGTCAAAATAAAGTCTTCTTTTTAATAATGTAGTTTTTTTTGAGGTTATGTTATAATCAATTTAACCCTTAGCACGCCGTAGACGAAATAATCCGCGATGTTTTTAGGTGTTATAACGCCAAAGACGAAATAATCCGCCGATTGATATAAATATATTTTATTATTGTTTTTGAAGTTTATAAGCTCAATATATAAGCCACAATACTAAGTAATGTACTGGCTTGACCAAATAATCCAGTTACACCTGTCAGCTGGCCGCAGTTGCTAAATAATACATTTTTTTGTTGCTGGCAGCTGTTCTCCCTCTCCCGTCTGTACGCTGATGACGATACTATCCGCCATTAACCGACTGTCAGTGGAGCACGCATTGTGCCGTTGGGAAAAGTGTTCTTTCTTTGTCATTTCTCATACAAACAGTTGTAAAAAGTTATTGTTACCCTGTTTTTAGGTGTTAAAATCAGTTTTTTATTATTTTGTCTGTTGTGTAATTATGTATGGCTCATCACCCTGACGATTCTGATTATGACGATTTTGTTGCTAACGTTTTGAATGCTACGTTTTCTAGTGCTTACAATGATGTGGATGAAGATGATATTAGTGATACT
>NW_025778442.1:0-129723 GCF_021130785.1 Homalodisca vitripennis | reverse complement strand
CACCACGTGTATATATTGGCTATACAACAGACAATTTACAGTTTATTCATGATAAAAGGATGAAGAGCTTGGATCACCTAGATATTTGGTATACTGTTTTCGGATGTGATAGGGAAAATTAACCTTTACGAAGAAATAATGGAGCAATAAATGCCGTCGATAAATAAAATTTTTCTTATATTCTAACATTAATTATGAATATCCTTATAATAAAATTATATAGGATATAATTGAAATATAATTTTAACTCAAGTAGCCTTCTCATAATTATGTATGCATGTATACATTTTCTTACTTTGGTCACCAATGAAAACACTACTATACTAGTAAAAGAAATATCTTAGACTGGGGAAAGATTGAAAATAATAATGAAATAATGATTTATTTTCCAATTATTTTTTACATAGTTATATACATACATAAATCATCTGGAAATTTCCTGGCCACTTCTACAAGTATTGTGGCCAAGATGAAAAAAAAAACCAAATTTATAATTTAAATAGAACTTAAAAATGCAATTATGAGTCTAGAACTAAAATTATAGTTGAAAAAATGTCGATTCTGCAGCATCTGAAAAATTCTAAACTAAAAAAACAAATAACTTAGATTTTCTTTCTAAGCTTAAACACAAACAGAACATTAGAAGATTAGAAGGGATCTGCTATGTCTGCCTTTTTAAACCATAATAAAATTAAGTATTTAGGTAGTGTGTAATAATTCTCTATTGGTTTATTTATTTATTTCTGATCACTTTTATTTTATTTGGCTACCCATAGATCCCATAAATATTTTAAGTGATTACATACCTTATAGGTGTAAAAAGTATGTTGGTATACGTGACTTACATAAATAATATAATATTAAGAAATAACCTTAATCACAGTGTAGTTTGTTAGGAGTTACTTATGTATATTCAGAATATGATCAAATTTCCAGAAAGCTACGCCATATTTCGTATTAAACGCCATAAGTTGTTAAACTACTGAAAGCCACACTAAGATTCTCTTGAAATGAATCCTGGAACTATTAATACATCTATCGTGGACATCAGTTAAAAAATTTTCTTGAATCCTGCCCTTGAAATGTAATAAATTACCACCATTTCAACAAAATAAGTGTTTTTTTTTTTAATATAATAGATCTATTTTTGTTATTTGTTATACAATAGTAAAATGATTAATATGGTTTAAAACACTGAAAGTAAATAGACAACACGGAGAGAAATTATTGTATTTCATTTCATACGAGTTTACACATGAATAAATCAGATGATACGGTGGAAGGATTTTACTGAAATATTATCATATTATTTTTATTTATACTAATAATACTATAAACGCGATAGTGCTTTTGTTTATTGTTGTGCTTTTACAAAATGAACTATTAAACCGAATATAGTGAAATTTCGCATAGACATTCTTTACGGTCCCTGGGATGAATATTGGGCTATTCTTATGTCGAAAATCCCTCTGGGCTACGCCCTACTGGTTTCTAAAGCAGCAAAAACATCCTATCTTGGTATCTAAAGCTGTGTAATATAGAAGAGCCTATTAAAAATTAACATATTTAATTGGTACAGTGTTATACCACTTCGATTGTGATCATCTGGCCGTTAAACAATCTATGTGTAAACATACTTTGGACAAGTTAATCATTCTATGAAAGTAACCTTTGAAATGGTCAAAATTAATAAAATCTAATTTTATGATATTTAATATACGTTAAAAATACGATCTGTAAGAAAACACGGAAACTTGGTGTATATAATGTATTGTATATTTCTTATAGATTTTTTGGTAATTATTAATACAATGGTTTGTCATGCTACTTGGTGGTAAAGTTTAAGAAAAAATACTAATATTTATACAGACATCATATGAGAGAGATGTTCTGCTTGGTCTATTGACATCATCAGAGAAAGAGGGATGATATTCAAGGAAATAGGACTAGTAGAGTAAGTTGGAGTCATGCCAGTGTTTATTGATGCTTCTTATGATGATCATCAGTTTTTGACTAAGCTTAAGAAGACAGTAAATGTTATATAAGTAAAAATATACAAATACAGTTCTGTAATTGGTATATTTTGTGGAATATTAAAGGTAGGCATACGGTTTCCCAGGGGTGAGCGGAACATATTTCATTTCTGCCTGTCGAATAACTTTTCATTTCAGTTTTTTATTTTCTCTCCACACGGTAGCTTGAAAAACTGAGTGAGCTATAGACTTGAAACTTTACATGAAACTTTACTTCTTTTACGCAATATCAGATTTGATGACAGTGCATTTCCTCCACGGGATTTGGTTTAATTCTTAGCAAAACATTTTCATTGGTACTTTGGGTAACAATGATGGCAGTAAGGAAGAAGCATAATAAGTTAAATGTGTGCACAAACCGATTACAAATCATATGAAATTTAAACAAATTTTGCCTAATTATCGGCAATATATCTCTAGAATGATTTCATCTTAGATTTCAGATTTTGCTGCGATTTCATTATATACACTACAACAATGAGATCTATGATGTACATGTTAATTAATGGGATTTGGCTGAGCGTCATACAAGCATATTTCTTGGTAGGCTAGCAAGAATTGTATTTATTTATTATATTAGATATAGATAAAGGGCATGTGGGCTTAATTTAAGTTAGTTGTTGTCATCACTAGTATAACTACTGATGGTATGTAAAGCAATATTGCATTACACTCTGTATAACAATAGCTGTTTATGCAGTTTACTCTCTAACTGCGAAAAGCCGTTGAAAGTTTGTATGTTTTTCTCTTATTTTACTAGTATTCCTTAAAACTTGACAACTAACAATGAAATTGTATTTTAAAGTTAATAATAGCAAGCTCTTATTCGAATTATTATAAAATGATGGATATTTATCATAAATAACCCTTGCCTTTAAATCGTTTTACAAACCTTAATCAAGAATGAATTGAAATCAAGGATTTAATATTAATATTAATATACATGCATTATTTTATCTCTCATAGGTTATTAGTTTTATGTTTCTACAAAGTTTCTTTAATAAAAACCACATTGCTTAAATTAAATATCTTTTCATTACTCGATTTATATATAACTAAAATAACGTGAATGTTACTAATAATTTAAAAATAGAACGATTAAATTATCTACCTAGGCCCCGCTGCCCCTTTGGCTTATAAAAGTAAAAAAAAAAATTAAACTGGGAATAAATAGTTATAGCAGAATTTTAGCCAAATATTGAATTTCATCACACAAAATTTCGATCACACTTTGGTTTCATTAGTAATGTGTTTTGATATATGCCATTTGGTCAAGAACAAAAGCTGATGATTGCATTTCCGTAAATTATTCCTTATTAATTTTTATCATTCTGTTTGAAAGGTATAGCATGCCAAGGATAAGTTTGTAAATGAAACAGAAGATGATAAGCGTTTACATTTAGATAAAATTAAAATGCGCAAACGATACAACAAAAGGAACGCGAAGCAAGTTTCAATGCTTATTCTTAGCGTATACATACATAAAAAAACGCTCACACAAGAAACTGTATAACAACAACAAAACAACAAAGAAGGAATTTATTGTTAAAATAACTACTTGTTCTCTTTAATCTCTATAATTCCAGAACCATGTAAAACATGTGACGTATACTTTATATTTGGTTTTAAATTATGAAACCTGAAGTATACGAGTATACTGTATTAATTATTAAATAGAATTAATAAGAACGTTTGTTTGAGAAGAAGTAGCTAACTAACAGCATTGTTTTGTCGCACACAAACATAACGCTTGGAAATAATAAACACAAACATACATCACTGATATACGGGGGACACAGTAATGATTATGTACTGAAGATAAATTATTTGTAACTGAAAAATACCATATTTGGAAATTCCACCGGGCCACTGGGCTACTGAGCAGTTCCTACTTCATAAAAACACCATTTCTAAGCAATGGGTTTCCTTAATTTCGACGTATTCTAGACCTTTTCTCAGCATTAAACTAGACGCGGTAATTAATGCACCAATCCACGGTAATGTATTAGCTATTAAATATTACACAAAATATGTCGTATCTATAAAAAATACTTGAAAAACTACGTGAAAGTATTCTAGGAATACAATGTTATCTTAACATCAAAAGTAACTTTTTACATAATAAATATATATAAAGACAAAAGCCAACCTTGAGAAACAAACACTTTTCCTTTATCTAAATTCTTTAAGTTTTAGTTCTTAGATACTTATACCTAGGTTCCTCATTGTATAGTTGAAAACTCTGCTGATTTTGGGGAAGAAGAAGATTATAAACACAAATAAATCTCTAAATTGTTTCATCAATCTTATGTCAAAACCGTGTTAGGCAACGAGAAAAACAATGACATAGTTTTTTAATATTAAATGACTAATAGTTATTGTAAAAGTTACTTTTATGATAGTAAGTCACCAACATGCTGTAATGTGAACTTACTTTTGTAATTATTTAACGACTGCATTAATGAATCATCATAAAATATGGAATGTAATAACTTTTTATGTCTGATTGGTTTATTTTCATTGGTAAAATGTCTTTTTATGGCTTATTTAATTACGGAACTTAATAAAAGAGGATAAAATACTTGCTAAAGTGTTATACAAATAGTTTTAAAGCCAAATTTCTATTTTATTTAAGTAAAACTTTTAATAGGTGTAGTGTAAAAAATGAATTGAGATATTTGTAAGTGAAAATATTTACACAATTCCTTTTTATTCTTAAAAAGTTGTAAGTAATATGAAAACCAGCGATGAGAAAAATAGCCCAAGGTGACTTGTTTATTTATGTAGGATAACAAAAAAAACTTACGCTTGCTAATCCAAGCAGAGTGTGTTTGGTCCTTCAAAGCTATTTCGCGTAAAAGTCTTACATTAAAAATATTCTTCTCTGAATTGATTTTTATAATTTTTATAACACACTTATGTAAATATAATCCTTCAAATTTTTATAACCTAACTAGCAGTTACCTGCGGCTTCCCACGCTATTTCATAAAAAAACAGGCCGACCATCAGCATACAAAACTCTAAAATTATTGATAGCCACTGAAACATATTTCCAGGTCTCTGACGTTGAATAGTATAGAGCTATTCTAGTAACTCTAGAATTTTTTTATTTATCTACGATATTTTATTAAACAGCTTCAACGATTTCAGTAACAATAGAACTATTTTAGCCAGTGTGGAGAAGTCCTAAATCTGAAGAAAGATTCATTTCGAAGTCCATAGTTTATCAGTTAATAACACATCATGTAATAAAATTATAGTATTTAAACTGTAAATTGATTAAAATTCCAATAAAATAAACAAAGCCAGACAAAGAAAACAAACAAAATGAAGTTAACAAATAACACTTAATATCACCTGTTGAAATGTGTATACATTTATTATAATTATTGGTCTTGGCTTTACAGGTAATTAAAAACACATATTCTATCTATTAACTAAGCCAATTTCCTTAAATTTATTAGATAATAGACAGTTAAAGATGTTCGTATACAGTGGGGTATAGTGTTGTTACCCCTGAGAGATTTAGATATAGGAATAGGCCTATACGTTAACCAGAGGACTGTGTAACATTTCAACACAGTCGGTCTAATTGTTTTTTATTGATTTGAGTAAGAGACGCACAAATAGATTGATGCATATTTACACTTATACACTTATTGTAGAATTAAACAAAGTTATTGTTATTTATTGTGAAACCTATGACTCAGGAGTCTAATAAAATATCTAACGTCAGTCTTTTTTTTTTGTAGATTTCTAATTCTAAATATTTACTGCAGAATCGACTAACAGGAACACTGTAGCACTAATATGTTTACTGGATTCAAACAATATTTCTGTAAATATTTTAGAAGGAGGGAAAATGGAATTGAAAGTTGGCATGGTTAGTTGACACAAAAAACAAACACATAAATAAAATGAACAATGGCAATGTGAAGTTGACACACACACAGAGTAGGCCCTCCTTCCATTGGAAATAAGAAAAGCGAGTGAAACACAATTTGTTTTGTTGTTACGAGAAAGCACATTAATCTCGGATAAGTTATTTATTGTTTGTATAACTTTATACAGTTTCCTAATTATGATGAGATACGTATAAATAGTATCGTTATATACCAGCAAGAATTTATTTATTTATAGTACTTGTAATATTCTGGTTAATTATAAAACCAATATGTTTATAAGTTTATCGAATAAATAAAACATTGTGTATATCCTGGTATGGTACCTTTAAACAGAAATAGATAATAACTCACTTCTGACAAAAACACATATACAACTACCAATTACTACGGATACTAACCACAATAATTAGGAGATAAGAATACTTCTATCCGGGTTTGTTGTAGTGTAGGTACAGCGATAGATCACTATGTAAAACCTTATTCAAGCTAATTGACGACCAAACGAGCTTTGAATGCTTTGAGAAGAGTAAGATCATTTCAGTGAATCTTTCGATATTCAGTCAAATAGATAAATACGAAACGAAAGGACAAGTGTTCTCAAACAAAACAAAATATAATGTTATGTTTTTTGAGTTCATCTTCATGTGCATATACATTTCGTGTGCATGTACAACTTCGTGTAGGAGTACATTTAACAGTTTCGTGTATCTAAAGGGAGGATAAATTCGACAGCTCCAACCTAATAAGGGTTGTTTATATTAGATGATATGAGTTATCATGCCTAATACACTCATCATATCTATTTTATTAACTACAAATATGAGTTTTCATAACTATACGAATATAAATTGTGAGGTTTCAATTTTTGTTTTATAAAGTCTTTGGTTTGCAGATTAAACTCGATAAAATCTTTTCACTAATTCCAGCATTGTTACTCTATCTAAAGTATGGTTGTCATCCAGTCATGTATATTTACAAAGTAATCTAATTTAAAGAAAAGTGATACCATTAACTCTTTACGAAATAAGATGAAGTGTATTTTTAGTAGTTTTTGTAGCTTTTTTGAACAAATCAGGTATGACAGATGACACGAACCTCTTTAGATACCTTAAACAAAAGGGCACATAAAATACATTCAAGCTAGAGCCTCATCATTAATCTTCTGCATGTCACATCCTGCTACAGACACGTTAAAAGTATAGCGATTTGTTTTTGCTTCAGTTCAGTCAGCAATCTCTAAACAAACCAAATCGTTCCACTTACCATTTTAAAAGCTACACCGTTTCATTTAGCTTGCATCTAGCTATGAATATATAGTAGTCCTTCTATTTTATATAATATTATAGCTGTCAGTGTAAATCTTTATGTCAATCCATTTGCATTTTTCTAAGCGGAGGCGAGAATGATTCTTCTCCTGTTCTCTATTACTACAATATAAGCGCTTTCTCCTGTTGCCCTTTACATACGCATGGTTCTCCAAAAAAATACAGAAGATCCTTATAAAAAATAGTGGATATAAAGTAGGTATCCCACTATTTATAGTCGACAACCAACCCATCCACAGGAACTTAAAGATCAAATGTGCAAATAATTTTAACAATGTATAAATAATCTTCAATACCAAGGATTCACTTTCTATCAATTATTTTTAAACAGAAATTACCCAAATTCTACAAATTGAGATAATCTCTATTGAGGCTACACAATAATTTGAACCAAAGTTGACAGTTTCCTATAGTCAGTTGTGCCTGGGCAGTGAGATTACAACTTATATCGCTGCCCATTGAATGAAAATATACAAATAGGTATAATTCCTGAAAGTAGGTATAATTCAATCTTTCTCTCAGCAATATATTTTGACTGTAAACGATGTATGTATTATTATTATAAAATTCACGTTTTACATAAGTAATGTCACGATAAAGATCCACAATATTGTTAATACCTTTCATCCAACAATCACCAATGTACTGTTAAATGCTTTAAGAGATAAAACTTTAAAAGGTGGTGTCTAATAAAAGACCTGTCTGCGAAATCAGTGAAGTGGATATATTTAATGATCAGAGAACGCACAAAAGGCTGAAAGATGACTTCGATTACCAGCATCTTTATTTACTTTCAAGTAAATTACTTTTACCACTAGTATAACCGGTTGTCTTCTCAAAAGAAACTGAAGAACATTTAAAACAAATAAACAATATTCTAATTATTTATATCGCGCTCTGTAAAATAATGATTCTTTCAAATACAAATATAAAAGTATTAGTTAAATATAATAAGGGAGAGTAAAAATTTTCAACTTGTCTTTTACAATTTTGGATGAAAGTATAATAGGAATTCGGACACTTGTCACTGTTATGCCAAAAAGATATAGCACTGAGAAATAAATTGAGAACATATAAAACATAGACACGTAATTCAATGATAAAAAGTTATTAATTGCTTTTAGCAGTACTCATAAATTTACATTTTATCTTTCCATTGCATTTAAAAACTATTTATGATTATATTTTAAAACAAGTTTTTATATATTTGTGTAAGTATATATGGAGATTTTATATAAAAAAAATTAAAATATTTTTTCATATAGGTAGCGCAACTAAAATGTTATCATTATTTTAAAATAACCAATAGTTTCATTCTCTCTTCATGTTTTTGAACCAGCTTTTCAAACTGCGTATATATGTTTGATGTAGCTAGCCGATGAATTGTAATATTAAATAAAAACTTTTATTTCTTACAGCTGATTGTATCAGTCGTTATAATACCATCTCGTGCTTTAGTCTACTCTTTAAATTCCAGCAGTTCTATTATGACGTGTGTATCGTACACAACTGTATGTATCATCTAGGGTCAGTGATTATAACACGTCTGAAAAGCGTTATGACACTACAACTTAAATAGCCTATTTATAAAGCAATATGTGATTTACTAATTGTAACTGATAACATGTGAAATGAGGGCATTCTGCAGAAGTGGCTCAACAAAGAGTTTATGGTTATAAACAATTTAACTTTGTGGAGTGAGTATCATTACATTGATAACAATGCTTATATCAGAGGCTTGGTACAAACGACACAAAGCCCGGCCAAAACTGGTGTCTCTATCAACACCACGCGCCTGGGTTTATTCCCTCTCACATCCCCCAGCTGTGTAGAGACAGTCCACTATTACTATGCCACCATTATCTTTGAATCTGCGATTGCACTGACATCTGCTATGATTATAAATAAATCGGAATGGTCGAATTGTCATAACAGCACAGGGCGATAAATTATAGGCACGAGATTACATGATATTAATGATCGCACTCTGCATAAATGCGTTCAATTTTATAGTTAAAAATAGGAATTCTTGCATAAATAAAATTAAATGAAACTTTCACTACGTAACTAAATTTAAATGTTTGTCCACTGTCCTTATCAAAAACGTATCGTTTCTTTCTATCACTCCTATTGTGGCCGGTCAAAACTTGTGACTAAAAATTTCTTAATTCTTAATTGTCTAATAAAACAATCTCTCTCTTTTCCTACTTATATTATTTGTTTCGTCTACGTTTACGATATTTTTATAGTTATTCTGTTATTTGGTGCGAGGATGAATCCAACAGAGATGATTATAAACAACAGCCATTCTTGAGTTATAAACGATGTAACCAACCCGACAATGATTTAAGTATATATGGTTGTTGTAACAATCTGAGTGCTCTATAGAGTATACTTACATTATACGTACAATTTTACACGCCACTCCATTTCCTTAGAGTTCCAAAACATTTTCACTCCCGAAAAAGTTACTTTTCTACTCATTCTAAAATTTTCTTTGTTAACTGTCAACTTCTAAAATAGTTAAGCAGTCCTTCTGAGTATACGTATAGAGCAATTTATTCTCACCTTTGGAATTCAAAACAATGTTTACTCCTTAAGAATAAAATTGAATGTATTTTCTCACAACACAACACAATATAATAACTGAGATACTTACACTTTCAGACGGCATAAAGTAATATAAAATAATGAAATCTAAAATAAAATCAACAATAACCACATCTGGCTGATTACAGTTAAACTAAAGCACAATTTTTTCTTCTTTTTAATAATATTTGTTATGAGAAAATTAATTATAAATATCTTAAAGGCAAAAGTCTGAGTTAAGTTATATATACATTGATTGCGAATGAAACAAAATCTGTTAGTAATAAAATTAAAACTATACTCTAATACTCTAATAAAAAATAACCCCGATACTTTAATGTTTCTAGCAAAAAGGTTCTGAGTACATAAAATTATCTTGTAAAGCAGACCAATGTGTTATTCGGTTCTACGTGACTAAGAAATAAACATTCTTATTGTAACACTTTTAATTTTGTTCTACACTTATCACACATACATGCTCGCTCATGTACATACACACTTACGCTAGTATAGGTTAAATTTATATACTTAGACATTAATTAATTATTAAATAGTTAATAATATTAATATTAATAATAATATTAATAGTTAATTAATATAAACTATACAAAGCTTTAGACGTAGTTGCTCTGTAAATTCCCAGCACAAAATAACAATTTATTTAATTAAAATAATGCAGTTGTAATTACGATTTTACAATCAAATTATATTATAGTACGATTATAAAATATAAAATTTGTTGTCACTAAAATGGAGACTCAATATTACATAAATAGTATTGGAAGATTATGAATTACAATTAAAAACTCTTTCTCTAGATCAGCCATTGTAAACAACCATCTACGAATATTCCTTACAAAACAATTAAATCGGAGTTCTTCCATTTCATAAAGTAATTTCGTTAGATGTACGATATTATTATAAATATTTGGTGACAAGAAGTTTAATTGTTTGGTAAAAAATGTGTTATGTTTGGTTTTGGGATTTTAAAAAGTCTGAAGCAATTCGTAATTTTTATTGACAAACTTTAACATCTTTGAAGCTCTTGCTTCTAATATAGTGTTTTAATACTTTATATAGATAGACTACACATAATTTATATACATACAAATGACGCAAAGGCAGAATATTTAGAGATCAAAATAATGGGTACGGTGGGCCGTCTCTCTTCTTTCTCAAAGTTAATCTTATAAACGTTTGTTGTAATATTATTTGTGGCCTGGGATTAGTTATGTATGTTCCACCACAGCAGACTAAACCATACTCTAATCTACCGTGTACAAGTGAAAGTAAATCATTCTCATAATATAGTTGTTACACCTGTTTCTTAAAAAAAAAAAAAAAAAACAATCTTAGAGTAATACTAACTTTATTATTTAGATTTGTAATGCGCTTTTTCAGGTCAGTTCTCTGTCTAAAGCAACTCCTAAATATATTACTATGTTTTGCTCAAACAATCTAGACATTTATATATTTGTTTTGGCCAAACTTCCCTTCGGTTTTAAGAGTAAGATTTGGAAAATTTGTTTTTGAGTACTTAAAATCATATTATTATTCATGAACCACCACGTAATACTTTTTCAAATCCAAATTAATTTTTGACTGTACTTCTTCCCAGGTACTCCCAACGTAACTCAATTCCGTATCATCGGCAAATGACGTCAGAAGGCCAATAAAACTCTGGTTTCATATATTCTTGATATAAACCAAAAATAATATATCTTTTAATACAGAATCCTATGGTACCAAATGTTTAATTTCCCTTAATTCTCTTATCATTCCATTAATTTTTACACACGGTTTTATTTTCGTTAAGTAACTTTCAAGCCAGTTATATGTTGCACCCTATATACACCAGAAACTTGTAATTTATCTAATACAATTCTGTAGTTTACGGTGTCAAAAGGCTTTGGTTATGTCTAAAAAATACCACTTACTTTTTTGCCTTCATTTATACCAGAAAACACTCCCTTAAAAGAAGTTAAGGCAGACTCTGTACTTATTCCTTTTCGAAAACCAAATTGATTTAAACTAAGAACGTTGTTTCTGTTAAAGAAGCTAAGTATTTTTAATTTCATTAGTTTTTCGTATATTTTTGAAAATGAGGACATTAGTGAAGTCGGCGTGTAGTTACTGCATTTTAATTTAGAGTCTTTCTGATGAACTGGAATTACAGTGCCTATTTTTAATTTGTCAGGAAAACTGCCAATATGAAAACTTAAAATTATGAGGTAAAGAAGGTTTTAGTCATGCCATAAATCCCTTGAATTAATTTAAAAATTATCCCATCCAGGCCGGTGATGTAGAATTTTATAGTAACTGCACTATTATTCTTAATTCGTTTTCGTTAATAGACCCTGAAAACATTGATTCGAAAACTGGTCCATCTCTAAAGCAACCATCGTAATCCGCTGTGTAAAAATTCATTGGTTTGGAAATATTTTCGAGTAATTTGTCTACAACGTCACAAAATAATCATGAAGTTCATATGCTATTTGGAGATAAAATATAAATCATCCTACTATCAATCAATATTTACCTACACTATTTTTATTGGTTTTCTAATAGTAATTTAGTTTAGAATATTCCGTGTCTGGCTTGAGTGACCTTTACAATTTTCAACTATAGATTATTTCTGTAATTCTTTAACTGCTCCTTTAAATCTTTACTGTCGGTTTTATTTTTAAATCTTCTAATAATAAGCTCCTAGTTTTAATATGTTAGAGTGTGGTCATCAATCAAATGTTTAAATTTGACAAAGAAAATTGTTACTTTTAAAGATTAATTAATTAAACTTTCTAAAAAGAACGTCAAAAACGGCAATGGAGGCATCACCTTGTTTATAGACATCTGACCAATTAACGATATCTTATAATTTGTCAAGTCGACCGTGTTCTATTCGCTGTGAGGAGTGCGAGTGAGTAGCAGTGACCTTGGCCATTGCGCAGTTCGCTACAACTGATAGTGTCCGTCTCTCTCGCTCCTCCACTCCGGACCTACTATACACTCTTGTCATGTAGCAACATATGGAGCTGGTATATTAACCAATAGACAAATTAATTTATTATCCCACATTAATGTCATCATACCTCATATATATATATATATATATATATATATATATATATATATATATATATATATATATATATAAAGACGTTTTATATACATATATGAATTCTTGTTTACGTGTTATAGTTTTGTATTAATATATATAGGATACTCGTGGGTCTACTATTGTTTTCAAGTTTCTGTATACACAATATTATTTTATTTAAATTATTATAGAACCATTATTGTATAATATAAGTTAGTTCTTAAATTAAATTACCGCATAAAACAGTTCTGCCTAACTAAAATATGAACAACGGTAAGAAAAGGTTTTCCTTAAATTATTTGAATGAAGTTAGTTTATTATGTTTTACCTTGTATTATTTCTAATATAACTGTACAGTGACAAGTATTGAGAAAGGATAGAAAAAAATACTATGAAGCAATCCATACATGCAGATCACAAAGGCGTGCATAATAATAAAAATAATTTTATTTTGTCGGGCTGAGTAAAGCCTTGGGACTTACTCGTTTCCGAAACAATAACTTTGGTTTCAATAAAATTATAGTTGTTTTTTAGTCAATTTAATAATTGATTTATTTTTTATAATTTATTAAAAAAAAACATGTAAATATAATAAATGGAACGCAATTTTAGAACGCATTGTTCGATTTTTAAACCTTAATATTTGGTTTATTGTGAATATTTAAAGAACTAAAACTTTAACTAACTAACTGAGTAACTCTAGTTAACTTTAACGTATATTGGGTATTAAGCATCCCTGTTTGTTTCGTGGCTGAGCTGTGTATTAATATGAGTACTAATTTATTTTGAGAATTTATGTGTTATATTCCACAATTCCTAAGCATTGCCTTGTAACCGGTAATATTAACCATAAGAAATAATATATAAACAATCCTAGGTGATTATAATATTTCCCTAATATCCCCTCAAGGTTAACTGTAGTTGAACTGGACAACTGGGAAAATTTGTGAAGACAACAACATTCGAACCCAAATAAAACTGTTAATATCTAGTAATGACATCATTGAATATGTATGATCTGCTATTCATAAAAATGAACTAAGTGAACAAATACAACTTGGGCCCTTTGACGACTCTCAAGCTACAATCCTTTGAAAAGAACGGCCCCTTGTAGGTCATATTCCTTGAATGTTGAGAAGTTGATACTGTATTGGTCTGGTGTTTAATAAGGCAAAGTTTTTTGCAAAATACGGCATAGCTATTTCAAACAATATTTTTATATAAAGTTTATGATAAAATGTGCAATATTACTTGTGAGTATGACGTATATATAAACTTTTAATTTTTAATTAGCAATATTTCTTCTTATCCTTGATTTAGTCTCATCGTTAATTAATTTGTGAATATTGTAATTGTACAAAATTTTTTATTGATATCGCTAAAATAAAATAAATTCACGTAACAAACCCATTTATTTCAAATTCAACAAAATTTCGGTGTTTCAAATGCCGTGAATTAATCTGTACAGCTGATCGCGCCTAGTGTTAAGATAAATATTATGAATAGTGTAATCATTTGTGACGAATTTCTTTTTATCATGTACACATAATACTCTACGTTCTCGATGTTTCTTTGCTATATATTCAAAATATGTTAACAATATATTGATTGTGTGGGTTAAAGATTCATTAATTAAAATATTTAGTGAATAGTGTCTTAATAATGGGTTGCACTATATACAAGTTAAAAATATATGATTCAGTAATATATTTGTAAACTCAAAAACTATTATTAAAAAAACTCTTCTGAGACTATCCACGTTTGTTAAGAGATAACGCAATATCGTCAGACTGTAAAAGAATCCCCAGCAAAGTTTCAAGTGGCACTGTTAAAGTTAACGCATTCGCGAGTCTCGGCACGCGCTGTTCCTTGGCGTTATTGTTATTTTTATTGAGGTTATAACGTTTACTAAATTTATTTTGTCTTCAAATTACATTCACGTTTCCATACTGAGTTTCCAATAGTTCCATACGTTATTATGATAAAACATTGAAAACTGAACTGGAACATAAAATTCGACCGAATTCTGATTTAGATCATAGTGGATGGTTATTTGGTTTGTAATGATTTTGTATTAAAACGTTCAACACATATTTGTATTCATTTTCTTGTTAAGGTTTGTATTGATTTTACAATAGTAATTACTTGAAGAACAAGAAGTCAAATAAATTATGAAACTGAGATTGCTTGTTAAGTAGGAAATAAAGTAAATAATAATATTCATAAAAGGAGTTGTGAAATTATAGTTGAAATTATACTATAGCGCTAATATAATCTAACTATATTAAAGGACTAACTAATGTGACTTTTTCCAGCTACAATAACACATTCTTAAGTGTATAAACTATTTTAAGGTACTTTTTAAGGTTACTTACGCCAGTTGTAAACTTCATAAATTTTCTAAATAGAAAGAAATTAATTTACTTCTTATTATACATGGATACAAAGGTATGAGTACGCTACGCAAGTGGCGTAACAGGCTTCGCTTATGAAATGTTTGCAACCCTCAGGTAGGCAGAAGAGAAAATGTACTGTGAGGCATACCTTAATCACGCACAGACAAATACCTTGAATATATGAGCAAATCCATTGCTATAATTATTTTGTATGTAAAAGTGGATTTTCATGCAGAATTTAAAGTCTACAGGTGAGGACTTCCTCGAGATATCGTGTGGATAGTGGGGGCTCAGCTACATAACCATCATCACACACGACGTTACCCATGTAGAATTGATATTACACATGATTGAGGAGTGGTGCTTAATGATATACAAGGTATTTGAAAAGTCTGGGTACGGCTTAATATTTTACAAACCATAGCAGATAACATCTATAAACTTTGCACAGTGTCATATGGCTATGTAAACTACTTTTCCCTGCTATTACCATGACATGCCAACCATGAGGGGACGGCCCACAGAGGAAAACATGGAAATCTTTAATGAAAGCATGGGTCGAGTGATACCTCATTTGAAAGAGCTCACTTTGTAGAGTTGAATGCCGCAAACCGCATCTCTAAAGGTTTATCCAATCAGAAATGGCGGGTTGTTTTAGGTACACATTGTGAAGTACATTATGCGCTGCCATTTCTGACTGGATCGTCGTATTCTGATGCGGTAGGCGGTGTTTCACTCTATAAAAAATAACAAAAAAATTTAATTCAAAAATTAAGTGGTAAGTTAACTATTTCACCAACGAAGTAAAATGGTAGAACTTAATTAATCCATAAACATAAAGACGACGAATTAATTTTAGTTTTTATTTACTGTGTTATAAATTTATGACATAATTTGCTAATTAAAAAAGGCCAGTAAAAAACACATCGGTTAGTAGAGTGAAACGCCGCCTACCCAGACTTTTCAAACACCTTGTATATTAATAGCCCTATTGGAATATTATAATCAGGTTTTTAAGTTATATCACGAAACACTGTGCTAAACTTTAGGACTTAAAATCGCGGATAATTTGAGATAAATAAGGAAAGAAGAAAGTTAATAGCACTGATTTTATTTTTAAAGACTTTTAAATAAAAAACGTTCATGCGATAAATATATACAAAACTAGCTGTTTCCTGAGGATTTGCACGCTTTTCGTAAGCTTTGCCGGTGTATGAGTACTTCTTGTTCAAGCGAATTATATTTCCAACGCCGATGTAGAGTTTACCTTGTTACCAAGATCAAGAAAATCTGTCAAAAGTATATGTTGATAGTGCATGTAAATGTATTATATTATAAACTGGTTTAACACTCAAGCTTGAAATTCAACTATAAATTTATGTTAAAGACAAATATACATCAAAACTTATCGCCTTCAATAGTGTGGGGTATTTAATACACGTTGCTGTGTTGTAATTGCAGTTTATAATGTGCAGGCTTTGATAACTTTTATACTGTAGCGCCGCTTGGTGGTGAGTTACATTAATAGGAATAGCATATAAACCTTCTAAGTGGAAAAATACATATTCATGCAATTATTCATAATGATTGGTCAAACAGTTTCTCAAATAGAGTCTATAATTAGAACTAACTAAAATTATAACTAACTACAGTTAATATTTGTTATACAACTATTTAAGGATACGGACATATGAATACCGCAATGTCATTAAGAAATAATTTTTTCTGATTCTGGAGAGAGACAAAAACCATACCGTCCCTACGTACATGGCAAGAACATACCTGACTTACCTATTACTAAAGGCTGGAGGAGTGTAAGAGTGTTAAAAACTCCACTACTTAAACTCTTACAAGACCTTTCATATTCAACAGCTGTATTGATATATATGACAGTGCTGAAGATAATGAAGTGGTACACTGAACTTTCCGTGTCATGGGCTTACTACGGTGATGAATAAATCTCACCAACTCTTGTAATGAGAGGTTCTTCAGAATTCCTCGAGTGTTACATTTAAAGGTTAATACGACAGGCTTCAGGGTAAATTCGCTGTTCGTGTTGAAACCCTTTTTTTATTTTCAGCAAACTATATTTTACATTTGTTTGATAAATGTAATTAATAATTTATCAATCAAGTGTAAAGTCTAGTTATATTGTTTAAATAAGTTATTTTTGAACTGTACCATGTTCATAATTGACCTTCATAACGCTACAATGATTTTGAGCTAACATCCAATCTACTTAGGTAATTTAACATTAAATATTTCATACAAAAACTGATACCCAAAATTTTATTAATTATTCTATTGTGCCTTACACCTTACAAAACTGACTCTTATTCTTAATTTAAAGGATTTAGATAAACTACATACATTTTTCTGTCTTGCACAGAGAAACATGTATCAAATTTTCCAACGTTTTCTTAAGATAAAAACAATAGTAAAACAGTAAGGTTTTGGTAGTAAAAGACTATATGATTGAATATTTTGGTTAAAGTTTACCATCAGGAAAAGTTTATAAAGTAGAGTCTCTTTTAAAGCCCTTTTCTATAATATCTAAATGAATGGACGAGCCAATTTGTTTTTAAATAAAAGAGTAGTGTCCAAGAGATCACTACAATGTTAAAATAAAAAAAATACTAATATTTGTTAGTAACAAAATAGAGGATTTACTAGTTACATTACATTACGCATTGTGTAAACTAATTGAGTTTATTATTCAAACCACAAATGGATAATGAATATTTTATTATCAAGTTAAATATTTTTCTTTTCAAATTATCTTTCTTTGAGCAGTTCAGTGATTTATATGAACCAAATATTAAAATGCAACTTAGTCATTGAGAAATAATTAAAATTTAATATGTTTCAGTATCGCGTTTACTTAGTTTTTAAACCAGAATGTATATTTATTTGATTTGGGTAAGAACGTGATCTTTATAAATTTATGAGGTGAAATTAAAGAAACGAAGAAAACAATATTTATAGAGATAAAAAAATAAATATTTATACAGTGTGAGTATAAAGGACTATAAAGGTGTCCTTAAAAAGTTTAAAAAAAGTGTTAAAAGGTTTATTCATATTGTGTTATACATATTTCTAAAACACTTTTCGAGACTACATCTCTAACATGTTAAAATTATTGATAAAACCAAATCATTGCCCTCTAAACTCAACTAGTGTACAGATCTCATCCACTTACCGTTTTTGAGTTATACACAAAAATCATTAATTATAATTGTCTTGATTAATATAATCATAATGATTTTTAATTTTAAATTTAATGGAAAGATTATTTCTGATTATATACATATGATACGCATTACTGATTCATAGTAAATGAAATGTGCATTATACGAGTATTTATTTACAGTAATGATACAGCCTGGTGAGTAGCTAAAGGAGAGAATAATTCACCGCAGAGAACAGCGCCGCAGTGGTAAGTAATTGGATTTGTCAAATGTGACTCGCTTATTTAGAGTAAGACGCTTTAACAATATTACTAGCTTTACGGAATGAATGTCACATATTACGTCACACTTACAGTTTTACAATGTAAGAGATTACTATTTATCATAAGTTTATGTAACCTGCACACATTATTAAGTAAGTAATTTAATCCACGCCACATAGTTTAGCAATTGCCAATAACTCACAATATTATATCAAGATTTATGATATTATAAAATATTTAGAGGAGTAGAGTTTTCTTTATATTTGTTAGATTTGAAATTAATAAAAGTAGACCAACAAAGCTCTACTGGAATAGTAGAGTTTAGATAACTACTTCCTGTTGTTTCATCGTAGTCAAAATAAATATAAAATCTTAAAGTGTTTTTAACTATTAATGATTGTATATTGCTTCTTGTGTGTTACAATTAAGTACACTTAGAAAAATACTTCATGTAATGGCGATGTTATTACAAATATAAAACTTTCTTAGTGTGCATTTGTTTAGTATACCGACATTCTTCAAGTATTATGGAGAACAATTTTAATAATTAAATAAAGTTGGAACTTAAAGCCTATTTTCCAATAAATGCTTTTAACCATTATGTAAGTTTTATACTAGTACTAACTTTATTATATAACTTAACTTTTATAGTACTAAGGTATAGTTTGTTTTATTTTATTATTGTATCTATGTTAATGAATATGAATAAAGTTTTATTAAACTGGTCTGTTGATTAATACATATGGGCAAACTGTTTCTTTTTATTTTGGTTAATCATTCAGTAATAATAAAAATTGTACAAATAAATCACGATATGAAGGTAAATAAGTTTTACATATTTTAATAAAGGTAAATATCTCTGTGTAAATTCGAATAATGAATGAGCAATTTTCTACAAACATGTGTTCATTTGATCTCCATAAGTGTGTAGTTTTTAATACTGCATAAAAAAATTTAAATTCCTCATGAGGGAAAAATGTTTTTGTAAACATTTTGAACAAACAATACTCTTTAAAAGACTAAGTGGGTCTCAGAAAGGAAAAGACCAATAATTAAGAAAATTAATATGGAACAAAATGGCGTAAAGGATATAGAGTGTCATAAACAAGCGTGTGTTTTATGATATTCCCAAATCAGCAGTAACACAGAAACACTACTTGGCATATTATAATTCGACCATAGCTTCCAAAGTAGGCCTTTTGTTAGGTTACTTCATCGTTAGCCTTAGAGCTTATTTTAGAACTTACAGCCATACTCATCGAAATTTTTAGTAAATTTTAAAATACTGTCAACTAAATGACTTAACTGCCACAAATTGTTTGCTGACAACACCAATGATATATTGGTAACTATTTATTGAACAAGGATTATTTTACCAATAACTTAAATGCCCTTTTTCAATTTACAGAAGAGTGTGAAGGATTTGATTGACAAAGCAGATTGAATAATTTGGTAAGTGGTTTAATTATATACTTTTAGTACCATTTCTATCAATTACCAGTTACTTAGGGCTTAAATGAACTGAAAGAAGCAATTGAGGTTTTCGTACTAAAGTATCGAAATTCACAGCTAATAAGATTCCTGTGGAACGGGATCAGGGCTCGTCCGTAAGATCCTTGAATTGTCTTCTGTCCGTTAAATATATCCTCTCACAATAGTAGTACTGTAGTATTATTATTGCTTTCTGGGCTTCAAAATTATTTTAAGTGACGTCACTGTCAGACCGCATCTAATTATTATTATCCTGCTGTCGTACAGAAAAATAGATGTGAGCTTCTTTTACAAAGAAGTGTAGTGACATACAGAAGTGTTCAGAAAAACATTAGGATCTCATTATCTCATTTTATTGAATTCTCTTCGCTGATATTAAAGGACTATTTTCCGGTAACCAATCAGGTAAGTTCAATATTTATCTATCCCGTCTTATCACAGAATGTTGAAAGTGTAATAAAATCTCTAAACATAATACAGCTCCAGGAATTGATGGGATTAGTTATTTTTTATTAAAACAGGTTTCTTGTTATATATTACAGGTTCTAACTTTTTTAATTAATTTAAGTTTTCAGACTGGGGTTTTTCCTGAGCGTCTGAAAACTGCAGTAGTCATAACCATATACAAAACTGGCTCGAATAATAAATGCAGCAACTTCAGGCCTATATCTTTGCTTTCTTGTTTTTCTAAAGTATACGAAAAGATATGAAGCTGGTTGGTTGAAAGATTGGTTCAGATTTTAGAAAACAACAGTTATTTAGCATGAATCAATTTGGTTTCAGGGAAGGGATGAATACTGAAAGTGCTGTGTCAAATTTTACAACTGATATATAATGGAATCAATGAAAACAAATGTCTCAGTGGGTTGTTTTAAAATATAAGAAAGGCATTCGACACCATTGATCATGGTATTCTGTTAGACAAATTATATAAAAGTAGAATAAGTGGTGTTAGTCTTAAATGGTTAAGGAGTTATTTATTAGAAAGAAAACAGTGTGTTAAAATAAATTCGTACATCAGTGAAATGGGTATAATAAAGCAAGGGGTTCCTCAGGGCTCTGTGCTGGGAGCAACCCTTTTCATAATTATATAAATGATCTATGTAATGCTAGATTTCAAGGAAACGTTACATCATTTTCCGATGACACTGTCCTTTGCTATGGTAGTAGAAGTTGGGATCGGGTTCAATCATGAATGCAAAACGATCTTAAGGCAATTCAATGGTGATTCATCAATAATAGTATGCTGTTAAGTACAGAGAAAACCAAGTACATAAATTTTAATCTGAAGAAGAACATTATTTTTGATATTAATCTGTAATGTAAGTGTGCTAGCTGTCTTGTTTACCAGGGAGTTTGTGCAGCGGATACATGTGCTGTTGTAGAAAGCGCGGAATACATTAAATATTTAAGAATTTATCTTGACGAAAGAATAAACTGGAAATTTCATATTAATAAATTAAAAAAACAATTTAAACGATATTTTGAGATACTTTTATTTTTTACGAGAAATGTGTAATGAGACATTGTTACGAATGTTATATTTTGCTTTGGTCCAAAGTACTGTAGATTAGAATATGGAATAATTATTTGGGGAGGGACATATTTTCCAAACATTAAGCCAAAATTCATTCTGCAAAAACATTTCATAAGATTAATATCCTTTAAAAATAAAACTGAGTTTTCACGTCCTCTTTTCGAACATTTAAAAGTACTTCCATTACAGTATATGTTTGTCTACAGTGTAATGAAAACTGTTCTATAATAAGAATGGTAGCATGCCTCGTGATAATAATGCATACAAGCATAGACTTAGGAATAGAAATGCATTTTTTGTCCCAAAACCTTGTACAATCTTTTTTACAAAATCCTATATTTTTGATGCACCTAGGATTTATAATAAATTACCAGATCGTATTAAAACTTCTAAAAATGTAAATATATTCGTAAAAAGACTTAAAAAATTGGTTAATTAGTATGAAAGAGATTGAAACACTGCTAGAGATTCCTGGGTGAAGTAAATTAAACTTGTAGTAGGAAAGATTTGCAGCAAGGTATTGTTAATTAATTGTTTGATTTCTTATATTTCAATATTCGTAGTAGCTGTATTAATATTATTTTATTGTTATATGTATATATGTATGTATGTGTGTATGTATGTATGTATATATATATATATATATATATTTATATATATATATATATATATATATATATATATATATATATATATATATATATATATATATATATACTAATCACTGTGTTAAATAGAAGAAAACAAAATAACTATTTTTCACTTCTATATTTCGGGGGATTTAATACCCCCGTCTTCAGGAAGTTTTAAATAAAAAATCCTGAAACTTTAGGATTTTTTATTTAACACACACATATATATATGTGTGTGTGTGTGTGTGTGTGTGTGTGTGTGTGTGTGTGTGTGTGTGTGTGTGTGTGTGTGTGTGTGTGTGTGTGTGTGTGTGAATGTATATTTTACAAGGAGGTATTTTATTTTACATTATATGGCACAATTTAAGCATATTAAATAGATGCGTGTTTTGTTTTAATTGTTTTTGAGCGAGAAGTTTAATTTTATGTTTTTGTAATTTTGAAGCTGGATTCTTGTAAACCATTTGTCAAAATACATTGATGGAACCTCCAAACAGGCTTAGCCTTGGAGGCCCTATTATTTCCTCAAACACATTAATACCATATTTTTATTTTGTTTTAAAACTATAAATTAAACTGACATTTAATTAAATTTAAGTTAATTTTTAACTAGGGCTTGTGTACCAAAAACAAGAAACCTGGCAACAAGACATTTAAGTTTAAGTTTTAATTTTTTTTCTATGTAAAAATGAATCACTTGTAAATGTTTATTGTATTTTGAGGAAATAAATATATTCTATTCTAAATATATTCTATTCTATATGTTTTCTAACAAATATCTATTTGAAGCATTGGGATCTATTATAATGATGAATTCATACAATTATGTAATACATGTTACGCTACTATGACGTGGTTTGAATAATTGAATAAAGTGTCCTTATCGTGTTTGTTGTATCTATGGTTACTACTTAATATTCTACTAACATATCCATCACAGTTATTATTTCCTTCACAGGTTGTATAAAAAAAAAAATATAAAATGTTCACTGAAATAAGTGTGATAAGGAGGTAAGAGAGAAGAAAAATTTACCGCAAAGAATTCCAGCGTGGAGTAAGTAATTGAGTTTGCCAAATGTGACTAGCTTAGTCAGAGTAAGGTGCTTTGAAGAGATGACGAGCTGCTATTTACAAGGTGATATCTCACTTCGTGCCAACTTTTCTTCCTATAGTTTAACATTACTTATAAGCTCTTTATGGGTTTAGACTTTATTTGGTACTCGGGACGCCAAATAAGCGGTCCGAGTTTCAAGCTAATTTAAAGTATTGTTTTATTGGTTTAAAGGTACTGATATTTCTTGGTAAGCATTTATTCTACTATTCAATGAAACATAACAAAGAAATAATAATATGTTCGAGAATTTTAATAAGAGAAGAAGATCTAAATCGTTCCTGTTGTACCACGGCGAATATTGGAACTCTTTTGTAAAAAACCTTCTTAGGCTCATGGATGACATTACTAGGTCTTTGTACATTGATCCAGATAAATATGTCCACCAATTAGACAAAGTCAAATCACCGTGCAGTTTATGTTACTTAACCTTCTAGCTATTTCTAAGACTCTAATGCTTCTAAGGGCCTAAAAGACCTTTAGTCCTCCAATATTCAATAGTTTGTATAACAAATACTATTACAAAAATCGTTCAGATAACTATAAAACCATTATAAGATAATTGTATTGATTATAGTGAGTGTCTACAAAGTAGTAGGATCTACACAACGCCTTTAGCGCATGTCGGATGACTCTGCCACGTCCCTCTAAAGATAGTTCTATCTTTTAACTGGTAGCCGTGGCAAAGGGTTTTATATAGTTGATACGTACATACGTTGAAAATGCTCTCATGCCTATTTTGTAAAATGTTTCTGCTGCTTCCCTACCTTAGTTCCTCTTCCTCTGGCTATTGATAATTCTTCTGCTTTTCTAATTGATAGATGTGGGTATCAACGCATAAAACTCTAAAGATAATCATATCCAGCAATTTTATTTTTATAGTTTGATTTATGGAAAATACCCAAGGCAATCTAAAATTCATATGCCACTTTCCTCACACCTTTATGATCAGGACAAAATCCAGCATCACCAAGTCTTTTAATGTGTTTCACAAGCCTTTCTTCATTTAACGTCTAAGGCTACCTGAAATCCAAAAAGATGATTTAATGCGGTTATATTTTACCTGTAATCACTGACAGTTTATAACGTGCTATTATTTTCATATATGATGATGGGCTGTGTTGATATTTGACATTTCATAAGTTTAACTAATAGAAGCCTACCAACAATAGGCTAATAGAAAATTTAAAATAACCTACCTGTAGAGCCATGGCCAGCAGCAGTTGTGTTATCAGTATCCATCCTTTTTTTTAAGTTGTAGCATATACCAATAGTATCTTTCTGCCTCCTGAACTGATATTTATACTACTCGAATCCTTGTTATAGTTGACTTCTATCTCTGCGGATCCCATATACCACGAGGTATAGTCCCCGGGTTTCTCTTGTAGGAGGTTGGTATAGTATGAGGCTTAAAATAACTCGTATTGAAATAATCAGTTTTCATTGATATCCTTATAAATTTGTTAATTTAAAATGGTTTATGAATAAAAAACTATATTATGAGGTATTAATTATGAGGTTTTTATTTTGTTTGTTGTAAAATTGTTTGATTCAGCGCCACCTTAATGTTAACTCAATATTCTTTTATAGAGTGAAAATCGTTTTTTAATTTTAAATGTCGAATATCAAAGGAATCATTTGGTCCTACAAACTGAATATAATCTTCTAGTCCTTCTTATTTAATTTAGAATAGAGTCCATTAAATTCGTTCATAAAAGTTGTCCATTAAATCTTTCATTAACATCAAGGCACGTATGTTTAATTCAAGGAGTAATTTGCTAGTTTCTTGGTTGGTAGAAAATAACTTACAACCATGGTTGGTCATCCCTTTACGATACAGTACAAGTCGATATTACATGGAATAATGTACTCGAATTTCATCCTCAAGCTGTTGACCTGTTCAGAGGTCTTAGGAGAGTATAGCGTCGCCTCATAGTTCTCCAAACGTGTGTATTTTCAAGGAATCGATAGGGCCTAGTCGTTGTGTGTCTGTGCGATAAATCTTTATAGAAATGTCTTCGAGACTTAAAAATAAGACGTAGGCTTCTCTTGGTATAAGATATAACTCTATTGATTTTTAGATAAGAAGGTAATGCCTTTCTTCTGAGCTATACTCTTTAGTTACGTGCTGTCAGATCCCTTGATACTCCTTTTTTAAGGTATTATTAATTGTAGCGCTTTAAAATAGTATTCGTAATCTATAGAAAATTTTACGCATCTATCTCAATACGATTTAAATTATTTATATGTTGAAACCTGAATAGCAAATATACTTGTATGTACAAGGTTAGTATGCCATACCACGTGTCGCGTACAGGCTTCGCTGAGATCATTTGGAAAATTTCAAATGTATAGCTGATTTCATTCTTAAGATGTCCTGTGGACAGATAGGCAGAGATTAAGACACGCGCACAGAAAAAACTTCTCCCCCTCGGCAGACAAAAGAGAAAATTTGTCAAACATCTGGGTGATAGTTTCTAATAAACCTCATCCAAATTACATTCACCAATACAAAACTCGTTGATGTCTGTATATAGATGAAGATACATGCAAAATAGTAAGTTTACAGGTGAAAACTGTTATGTGACATCTTATGACATGATAGATTAACATTTTATTTGTTAAATTACGTTTTAAAACAATGGTCATATACTACTATGCAACTTATAACATATGGTTAAAATTCATGTATACTGCCTGGTTTCTGAATTCCAATGAGATTATGGATAATATCTCACTGCACCGGGCAAAGCCTGGTTAATCCAATCATTCAGTCATTAGTATGCAAATTACCGTTGCGAGCCACATGCAAAAGAAAATACCTGCTGGATTATAACAATTATATGTTCCTTTGTTGTGTATATTTATTTATAAGTTTGCTTAGTTAAAATATATATTCCATTAAAATATATCATATTAGCCATAACATTGTAAAGTGGTATTCTTTCGCCTTCAGTATATTATATATTCATATTTCTTGATAACATTTTATCGTTTTAAAAAGTTATGACTCTTAAACACGTCACTAAGAAAAATACGCCAAAGTAATAATTGAGTGTTTTCTTGGTAACTGTAACTCATAACCACTCACAACGTTCATTAAAATCACCTTTATGTTATTACCAGAATACAATATTGTGTTATTGAATGATATCTTCGTAACTGTAACTGCATTAGAGTCTTGTATCTTGGTAACTGTAACTCATAACCACTCACAACGTTCATTAAAATCACCTTTATGTTATTACCAGAATACAATATTGTGTTATTGAATGATATCTTCGTTTTTCCAGGATTTACCACATTCTTAAGGATAATTACTCAATTCAGTGCGTTACCTTCCATTACCAAAATGCTGAAAAGGATCTGTGGTGTACAAAATAATTATAACATAAATCCACCAGGTTTGTGGCATCAATAGGTTTAATATTATCGCAAACCTATTTTCACAATGTTTTTTTTGCTCAGATTAGTTTTTTAAAAAGTCCCTTTTAAATACATTTGGTCATGGCTAAGTGTAAAAATTTAATTTCTACCTGTCTTTCTGTCTGGCCGCATTATGTATCAAGAGGGAACTATCCTACATGCTTTAAATGGTTTATAAAGCTTAATTTTTTTTATATAGGCAATATCAATTTGGAAGATGGTGCATGTCACTCAATGAGATATGGCTGAGCGTTAGCGAACAGTTCTAAATTGGCTGTATGGGTAATTGTGATGGCAACGAGAACATGGCAGAATAAATAAATTTGTAAAACAACTTTAATATGTGGCACTTTAATATAGTGGCAACTTTAATATAATAACACATATAGCTTAATATTATACATTGAACTACACGAAGTTTTGCATATAACCTAAGCAAAGTTGCGCAAGTATTTGTTAAATAAAAAAAATCGCCTGATTATGCTAATGCGATATTTATACGGTACTAAATAAACTTTAAAACTAATTAAAATACTCCGGTTTGGAATTAACATGAAACCGTATTAACAATAAACTTACACAAAAACATTTTGTCTGCTAAATTTTGACTAATAAACTGTTTCCAATCACTCTTTGTATTTTATGGAAAGAAACAACAAAGAACAACAACAATTCAAATCAATATCAACGTTAGTAACATTTTCCTTTTTTACCTAAAACTATCAAGTGGAGAGTTTTGATACTATTATCAGGAACACTACATAATTATTGAAAATATAAGTATGAAAAACTCCTTTTTATAAATTTTAATTGCATAAGGAAACACCTAAAACAGTATTTAGGCATAGAATTGGAGATAAAACGTAGTTTGGTTTAATCCTGGAATTAAATAAGGATAATATGAAATGACTTTATTGAGCCTAAGCATGTGGTTGTCTACGCATTAATGTCCCTGAATCTAATATTTAATGTAAATAAATTACTTTTAAAATTGCTGTGTAATTACGGTATGTTTTTTCCCGTTGATTATGCCGATGAAAGACCACTAATATTTTATTAGTATTTATTTGTATTGAATGATAATAATAGTTTGTTTAATATATTGTTGCAATGAATATAAAAACATGGACTGTGTTAAGAGATAGGCTATAACCTAGAGAAATATGAAGCACCAGACGATTATGAACAACCCACGGTGACGACAGCAAACGCCTAGTTGTCGCGGGTCGTTAGTTTCGTCGCTTTGTTTATCTTTTATCTCAGTAGTCGCACCTTTCTGTTTTTTTTAATATAAAAAAGAGCAATTCTGACCGTTAATCTTATGAATGTGATAATTTATTTAATATATGATAGAGGAAAGTACGTCACTAAAAACAAAAATATTAACACCTATCGTAGTGTATCGGGTACAATTTTGATCACAGATTTTCATAAAACTTCAAAGACCATTAGAAAATACAGGGTTTTTTGTAGGTTACGGTCAAAATGTTATAATCCGCGTGTAAAGTTCTTATATTATGATTGAATTTGGTCGTAACATTTGTTGTACACCACACACACATACTCGTATATGCATAAACGAAATGTAATAACAAACACTCAATAATATTCATTTTTGAAGTCACTCGAAGTTAATGAAAGAATTACCTGAAGTTGGAAAGGTCTGCTACCACAATTATATAGTAACATTTGCATAGATATCGACTTCATCACTCTGGCATTCCCTTGTTTCCGATCTCTAATTACAAGAGCTAATCCCTGCATGCCAATTGTTTGCATGCTCAATTTGAACCGAGTTTCTCTGCTTGCTTTTAGAACACGTAATGACTTATTTTAGACATCTGTATATATAAAAGTTAAGCCCTCACTAACTCATTACAAATTCTCGAACATCCCAATATCCCAGACAGCTGAAATTAATCACACTAATGCATCTTGATTAAATATAAAACTAAAGCATTCTTATGAAGATGACACACCACTTTTATGGATAAGATGTAACTCCTAGAGAAACTATACTTATCTTTTTAAACTCTCTGGTGTTCTAAAATATGAGTTTATACGCAAATGAGCCTAAAGTTCTTAAAAAAGACAAAAAAAGCGGTGCAACCTGTATGAGAGCTATATATTTTGTTATGTTTCAGAAAGATTAAATTTTTCACACACGTGTATAATGCTATCAACAGACAATTTACAGTTTATTCATGATAAAGGATGAAGAGCTTGGATCACCTAGATATTTGGTATACTGTTTTCGGATGTGATAGGGAAATTAACCTTTACGAAGAAATAATGGAGCAATAAATGCCGTCGATAAATAAAATTTCTTATATTCTAACATTAATTATGAATATCCTTATAATAAAATATATAGGATATAATGAAATATATTTTAACTCAAGTACCCTTCTCATAATTATGTATGCATGTATACATTTTCTTACTTTGGTCACCAATGAAAACACTACTATACTAGTAAAAGAAATGTCTTAGACTGGAGAAAGATTGAAATAATAATGAAATAATGATTTATTTCCAATTATTTTTTACATAGTTATATACATACATAAATCATCTGGAAATTTCCTGGCCACTTTTACAAGTATTGTGGCCAGATGAAAAAAAAAACAAATTTATAATTTAAATAGAACTTAAAAATGAAATTATGAGTCTAGAATTAAAATTATAGTTGAAAAAATGTCGATTCTGCAGCATCTGAAAAATTCTAAACTAAAAAAACAAACAGACTTAGATTTTTTTCTAAGCTTAAACACAAACAGAACATTAGAAGATTAGAAGGGATCTGCTATGTCTGCCTTTTTAACCATAATAAAATTAAGTATTTAGGTAGTGTGTAATAATTCTCTATTGGTTTATTTATTTTATTTCTGATCACTTTTATTTTATTTGGCTACCCATAGATCCCATAAATATTTTAAGTGATACATACCTTATAGGTGTAAAAAGTATGTTGGTATACGTGACTTACATAAATAATATAATATTAAGAAATAACCTTAATCACAGTGTAGTTGTTAGGAGTACTTATGTATATTCAGAATATCAAATTTCCAGAAAGCTACGCCATATTTCGTATTACGCCATAAGTTGTTAAACTACTGAAAGCCACACTAAGATTCTCTTGAAATGAATCCTGGAACTATTAATACGTCTATCGTGGACATCAGTTAAAAAATTTTCTTGAATCCTGCCCTTGAAATGTAATAAATTACCACTATTTCAACAAAATAAGTGTTTTTTTTTAATATATAGATCTATTTTTGTTATTTGTTATACATAGTAAAATGATTAATATGGTTTAAAACACTGAAAGTAAATAGACAACACGGAGAGAAATTATTGTATTTCATTTCATACGAGTTACACATGAATAAATCAGATGATACGGTGGAAGGATTTTACTGAAATATTATCATATTATTTTATTTATACTAATAATATTATAAACGCGATAGTGCCTTTGTTTATTGTTGTGCTTTTACAAATGAACTATTAAACCGATTATAGTGAAATTTCGCATAGACATTCTTACGGTCCCTGGGATGAATATTGGGCTATTCTTATGTCGAAAATCCCTCTGGGCTACGCCCCACTGGTTTCTAAAGCAGCAAAACATCCTATCTTGGTATCTAAAGCTGTGTAATATGAAAGAGCCTATTAAAAATTAACATATTTAATTGGTACAGTGTTATACCACTTCGATTGTGATCATCTGGCCGTTAAACAATCTATGTGTAAACATACTTTGGACAAGTTATCATTCTATGAAAGTAACCTTTGAAATGGTCAAAATTAATAAAATCTAATTTTATGATATTTAATATACGTTAAAAATACGATCTGTAAGAAACACGGAAACTTGGTGTATATAATGTATTGTATATTTCTATAGATTTTTGGTAATTATTAATACAATGTTTTGTCATGCTACTTGGTGGTAAAGTTTAAGAAAAATACTAATATTTATACAGACATCATATGAGAGAGATGTTCTGCTGGTCTATTGACATCATCAGAGAAAGAGGGATGATATTCAAGGAAATAGGACTAGTAGAGTAAGTTGGCGTCATGGCAGTGTTTATTGATGCTTCTTATGATGATCATCAGTTTTGACTGAGCTTAAGAAGACAGTAAATGTTATATAAGTAAAATATACAAATACAGTTCTGTAATTGGTATATTTTGTGGAATATTAAAGGTAGGCATACGGTTTCCCAGGGGTGAGCGGAACATATTTCATTTCTGCCTGTCGAATAACTTTTCATTTCAGTTTTTATTTTCTCTCCACACGGTAGCTTGAAAACTGAGTGAGCTATAGACTTGAAACTTTACATGAAACTTTACTTCTTTTACGCAACATCAGATTTGATGACAGTGCATTTCCTCCACGGGATTTGATTAATTCTTAGCAAACATTTTCATTGGTACTTTGGGTAACAATGATGGCAGTAAGGAAGAAGCAGAATAAGTAAATGTGTGCACAAACCGATTACAAATCATATGAAATTTAACAAATTTTGCCTAATTATCGGCAATATATCTCTAGAATGATTTCATCTTAGATTTCAGATTTTGCTGCGATTTCATTATATACATACAACAATGAGATCTATGATGTACATGTTAATTAATGGGATTTGGCTGAGCGTCATACAAGCATATTTCTTGGTAGGCTAGCAAGAATTGTATCTATTTATTATATTAGATATAGATAAAGGGCATGTGGGCTTAATTTAAGTTAGTTAGGGTCATCACTAGTATAACTACTGATGGTATGTAAAGCAATATTGCATTACACTCTGTATAACAATAGCTGTTTATGCAGTTGCTCTCTAACTGCGAAAAGCCGTTGAAAGTTTGTATGTTTTCTCTTATTTTACTAGTATTCCTTAAAACTTGACACTAACAATGAAATTGTATTTTAAAGTTAATAATAGCAAGCTCTTATTCGAATATAATAAAATTATGGATATTTATAATAAATAACCGATGCCATTAAATCATTTACAAACCTTAATCAAGAATGAATTGAAATCAAGGATTTAATATTCTTGCATTTTAATATACATATACAATATACAATATACAGGATTTAATATACATGCATTATTTTATCTCTCATAGGTTATTAGTTTTATGTTTCTACAAAGTTTCTTTAATAAAAACACATTGCTTAAATTAAATATCTTTTCATTACTCGATTTATATATAACTAAAATAACGTGAATGATACTAATAATTAAAAATAGAACGATTAAATTATCTACCTAGGCCCCGCTGCCCCTTTGGCTTATAAAAGTAAAAAAAATTTAAACTGGGAATAAATAGTTATAGCAGAATTTTAGCCAAATATTTAATTTCATCACACAAATTTCGATCACACTTTGGTTTCATTAGTAATGTGTTTGATATATGCCATTTGTCAAGAACAAAAGCTGATGATTGCATTCCGTAAATTATTCCTTATTAATTTTATTATTCTGTTTGAAAGGTATAGCATGCAAGGATAAGTTTGTAAATGAAACAGAAGATGATAAGCGTTTACATTTAGATAAAATTAAAATGCGCAAACGATACACAAAAGGAACGCGAAGCAAGTTTCAATGCTTATTCTTAGCGTATACATAAAAAACGCTCACACAAGAAACTGTATAACAACAACAAAACAACAAAGAAGGAATTTATTGTTAAAATAACTACTTGTTCTCTTAATCTCTATAATTCCAGAACCATGTGAAACATGTGACGTATACTTTATATTTGGTTTTAAATTATGAAACCTGAAGTATACGAGTATACTGTATTAATTATTAAATAGAATTAATAAGAACGTTTGTTTGAGAAGAAGTAGCTAACTAACAGCATTGTTTTGTTCGCACACAAACATGACGCTTGGAAATACTAAACACAAACATACATCACTGATATACGGGACACAGTAATGATTATGTACTGAAGATAAATTATTTGTAACTGAAAAATACCATATTTGGAAATTCCACCGGGCCACTGGGCTACTGAACAGTTCCTACTTCATAAAAACACCATTTCTAAGCAATGGGTTCCTTAATTCGAAGTATCTAGACCTTTTCTCAGCATTAAACTAGACGCGGTAATTAATGCACCAATCCACGGTAATGTATTAGCTATTAAATATTACACAAAATATGTCGTATCTATAAAAAATACTTGAAAAACTACGTGAAGTATTCTAGGAATACAATGTTATCTTAACATCAAAAGTAACTTTTTACATAATAAATATATATAAAGACAAAAGCCAACCTTGAGAAACAAACACTTTTCCTTTATTTAAATCTTTAAGATTTAGTTCTTAGATACTTATACCTAGGTTCCTCATTGTATAGTTGAAAACTCTGCTGATTTTGGGGAAGAAGAAGTCAAAAGTCAAAAGTCAAAAGTCAAGTCAAAAGTCAAAATATCTTTATTACATTATCTTCAAGATAAGTACAGTGTCATAAAGTTTATCTTAAGAGCTAATGCTGTGGTAACATTTTACATTTAGTTACAAATTAGAAGTTCTGTCAAAGAATTCGTTTACAGAATAGAAGGGCCGGTCTTGTAGCCAGATCTTTAGGCGCTGTCCAAAAAAGTAGCTTGTCAGTTTTCTTCATTTCTTCTGGCAAGGCGTTCCACATCTTTGCCCCAGAGTAGCTTGTTTTCTTCTCTGTAGAGCTGAGATGGTGTATAGGTAGGCAGTAGTTGTGAGCATGCCTGGTGTTGTGTTTGGTGGGGTTTGTGATCCATTGCTTGCTAGTTCGGGCATCTTGATATATACGTGTTTTATTGCCTCTAGGATGTACAAATTGTGTACTGTGAGGATCTTTAGCTCCTGGAAGGCTTTTCTACAAGATTCTCTGGATTGTTAAGTTGCTCAGAATTCTGATTTGCTCTTTTTTGGAGGAACAAGGACACGTTGGAGATTTCTTGCTGTAGTACCACCCCAGACAGCAATTCCGTATTGTAGATGTGATTCGAAAAAGGGCATGGTAGGCTATTTTAGCTGTTGTCATGTCACATAAAATTTTTATTCGTCTTATCACAAAACAGCCCTGTGCTTAATTTGCTGCAAAGAGAGTCTATGTGTTTCTGTCCATGATAGTTTGTCATCCAGAGTAACACCAAGATACTTGGTAGCTGTAGCTTCTTCCAGCTCAGGCAGTCTTCCAGTGTGCTCTTTTCGTCTCCCCAGGACTAGTTGCTTGGTTTTGTTTTCATTCACAACAAGGTCATTGTTGTGACAGTATTGAACTTGCCATGTTTAGTGCAATATAACTGTCCACTTCCAGTTGTTCTGCCTTTGGTCTGCCAAGAAGTAGTACAGTGTCATCAGCGTACATTAGAGACTTGCAGTAACCTTGCATATGCTTAGGGAAGTCATTCGTGTAAAGGATAAACAGAACAGGCCCCAACACTGATCCTTGAGGGACTCCTCTTGTGATTGGCTTCAGTTTGGATCTAATTGATTTTGATTTGCCATTTGCTGAATGTGTTATTTCCACCAGTTGGCTTCTGTTGGTTTAGATAGCTGGAGAACCATGATTTTGCACTTCCCTGTATTCCAAGAGCTGTTAATTTCCTTATGAGATAGTCATGATCCAGGCAGTCGAAGGCTTTGCTGTAGTCTAAGAGGATGGCAGTCGATGTGTTTCCCTCTTCTTCTTGGTCAAGTAGGAATTCCACTAAGCTGATCAGTGCTGTGTTAGTCCGATTTCCCAGGCACCAGAAAGCCATGTTGATGTGGTGTCAAAAGCCTGATGGAGTGTCAGGTGGTCAAAGAGTCTAGTCAAGGACAATTTTCTCAATTATTTTAGAAAAAGTGGGTATTAATGAGATGGGGCGGTAGTTAGCTGCTTGTGTGGGAGAGTCCTTTTTGAATTTAGGGTATACTTTAGCAATTTTTAGTGCCGAAGGGAAGATACCAGAGTTAAAAGACTTATTGGTGATGTTTACCAGAGGGTCCACAAGTTCATTCTCACATATCTTTAGCATCTAGAGGATATATCATCGTACCCTGCTGAGGATTTAGGCTGCAGTGATTTGATTATTTTGGAAACTTCTTGCCTGCAAGTTTGTGTCAGTATAAGATTTGGGAGGTCTGTTGAGGGGGCTGGTAAAGATTGTTGTTTGTCTATGTTTCCATTTTTCATAATTGTTTCTTCTGCTGTTGTGGTGTGAAAAAATTATTGAGATAGTCTGCTATTTCTGATGGGTCTGATGTATCCTGTCCATTGATGTCAATTTTGGTCAGCTGATTTATTTCTGTTTTAGTTTTCCTTTCTGAGTTGATTATATGCCAAAATGGTTTTTGATTTGTTATCAGCCTCAGCAATTTTAGTTATATTGGTGTCTTGCCTTATTTTTCGGAGCTGTAAGTCATATTCCTTTTTTAAAAGGAATGCTCTCCTCTTATGTTCCTCACTACCGCTTGTGTGGTATAAGTTTTGTGCCCTTAAAAACTGTTGTTTTAATTCTGCTTGCAGTTGGATCATTGACTGGATGTTTTTTTGTATCTTTGTTGCCTCGTAGTAATTAGTGGACATGTATAGTTTAGTGCCTGTTGAATGGTAGTGTTAAATTTATCATATGCATCATTTGGATTTGTTGTGTTATAGACATCAACCCAGTTTTCTTTGTTTCAATGTGTTTTTTAAATTGAATAAATTTCTATTGGTCATATGTCTTTTTGTCATTAAAGTGGATGGTGAGTCCATTTTTATAGCAATTCCTGCATATTTGTCCTGTATGGTCAGATATACAGGTGTCTATTACTTGAACATTCAGTTCCTCTGCCATTAAGTTGGTACAGACACAGTCAATTGATGTTTGAGATGTTGGTGTTTTTCGGGTTGGGGGGAGCTCAACTCTATACATGTTGTGGCTACTAAGAATGTCTCTTAGCTTGTGGTGGTCAGTATTTTTAGCAAGGCAGTCAATATTTATATCACCGATAAGTAATGTAGAGCTTCTCTCAGCATTGGATTTTTTCAAGGACGTCATTGATCACTTCTAGTCCTGTATCCAGGTCTCTGTGCGTTCTGTAAATTCCAATAATGTAGATAATTGTTTTTCTTGATAGTAACTTTTACGGCGGCCATTTCACAGGTCATCTCAATGCAGAATTTCTTTTAAGTCAACTACATCTATGTTATGTCCTACAGGGAGTTTCGTATGAATATGGCTACACCTCCTTTTTTATGTGGTTTTTCACGGCAGAATGCAGTTTTCAAAGAGTAGTTGGTGAGTCTGGTGTTGTCAAGGCTTTCCTTTTTTTGTCCGTGCTCTGTTATGATTACCACATGAGGTTTTAGGGTTTTCTAGCTCTGCATTAAGTTTTTCAATTTTGTTTGATATCCTATCTGTGTGTTTTGGTGAAAGATTGTTAATGGTTTTTCTTTGCTGTTGCTCCCTCTTATTTGAATATTTGTGTTCCAGATGATCCTTGTTTTGAACTTCTTTTCTTTTCTTTCTCGCAGGTCTAAAAAATTTGCTACTGTTGGTGTTAACCGCTGTGCTAGTTTCCCTAGTCACTGGTGGTTGAGACAGTTTTTCTGGCGGGGTTTGGCTGGCTCCCCCTGTAAGGTCTGACTGCAGCTTAGTTGTCGTGTAGCTGGTTTCCCCTTGTCACTGGTGGTTGAGACAGTTTTTCTGTGGGGGTTTGGCTGATTCCCCCTGTAAAGCCTGGTGGTAGTGTCAGATTAGTTTCTCCTATCCTTAGTTTACTCTTTGCCATCTGCAGAGAGACGCTGAATACGTTCCTTCCGTGAAAGCTCGGAATTGATTTGTTTCCTTTAGAGTTTAATTCGTTTGGTTTTAAGTTGCCCTTTTTGGTTGGGGTACCATGTTTGCTTTTGGAATTTACAGCTTGGGATTGATTTAGGAGTAGATTTTAGGTTACATTCCATGATATTTTGTTTCTTTTTTATGTTTTTCCAGTTTCAAGCAGGAGCACTGGCGATGTGAAGTGGGAGTTTGTTTGTATTTGTGATAGGGTTAGAGATTTCTAAAATATTAAATGAGGTTGATGTGGCTGAGATTGGTATTTTATTGTCCGTTTGTGGTCTCTCTTTCACTATAAGTTTGTAGATTTGCTGGCTGACTTTTACTTTCTTGTAAGTGGTTTACCTGTTTAGTCAAGGCCAGATTTGTTTTTTCCAGACTATGTATTTTATCTAAATGTTTAATGATCAATTGGTTTTGATTTGTGTCATGTTCTTCAAAAATTTGTTGTAGTTCAAATTTGGCTTGTTTACTTTTATCCAGTTGACGTAAGGTATCTTCTAATTTTTCTTGAAGTCTCTCTATTTGATTTAAGTGTTTTTCTTCATCAGTCAGCATTGCCTCAATCTTGGATTCCAGGCTTGTTATTGTGGTTTTTTAAAATGATTGTTTCCTGTTTTAAATTACACAATTCATGTTTGAGTTTATTGTTTTCACAGAGCAAAGCATTTCCTACTTCTGCTGCTAATGTTAATGAAGTCTCTAAGTCGGCTTCCTCTAGATTTTCATGATTTTGGATTTTTGGGGTTTTTTTACTTCTTCAAGGTTGTTTTCAGACATCAGAACTCGCTGTTTTGGTGTCTGAATAGGCTTCAACCTAGCAGTTGGCGAGGACTGGTGGAGAGAAAGACTGTTCTGTTTGGTCACATCTGCCTCTCCCAAGTCATTATTTACAACCCGCTTTACATTTAAAGCATTCCCACTGTTCTATTTGGGAATTAGTGAGTTTCTTGAGATGTTTGTCTGGCCAGTTTAGGCACTTGGAGTGATACCACAGTTTTACAGGTACCCAGTGCAGGCAATTCCTTGGTAATTTAACACCTGTGCCACACACTCCACATGGATATTTGGACATTTCTAGTTTTTTGAGACAAGGGTTTTCAGATGCCTTTTGTTGAAGGATAGAATAACAATAAGTTCTAGTGTTTTTAAAAAGATGTATACAAGTCACATATGTTTCTCATTCAAGTGCCAAAGCACTTCTAATCTATTTTAAAATCGTAAATGTAAAATAAATTATATGAATTGTGAAATAAATAAATAAAATATGAAATGTAAAAAAAATTAATAAAATCTGAATTGTAAAACAAAATAAATAAAATCAGAAATATTTATTTATTTTCTGAGTTTAAAATATTATTTTCAACATTACTTATATTTTTAATAATGTAAATCATGTTAGCAAAAAGATATGCATTGCAGATGATTTGAACCACTGATCCTGGATTCACTAGACCAGCATTCTATCCACTGAGCTATCAGTGACTTGATAACACTGATGGTAACTGCTTATCAATTGCAGCCAGGTACTAGTGGCTAGACAGATTTAAAACAGGTAACTCTGAATAAATGGTTATGTTACAAAGTATATTGATAACTTATTTTAAAATCATAGATATGTAATTTTGAACAGTTTGTATTTAATAATAAATATAACTATGTGAAATAAAATAACCAGTCAAAAATGTATTATTGGCACTTTCAAAATTGTAGCAGTTTAGAGGTTACTTTCAAAGCAGGTAAACTATTTGATGAGAATTATAAAAATATCACCAATAAAAACTGAAAACTAAGTGATCCAGAGTTACTAATTCAGTTCATAATTTACTTGTTGGTTGGACTTGCACGGCCAAATGACTTATAACACATTTAATCACTGAGAAAAGAATCACCACCCAAACACAACTACCTATAGAGCAGACGACCACTGGCACTGAAGATTATAAACACAAATAAATCTCTAAATTGTTTCATCAATCTTATGTCAAACCGTGTTAGGCAACGAGAAAAACAATGACATAGTTTTTTAATATTAAATGACTAATAGTTATTGTAAAAGTTACTTTATGATAGTAAGTCACCAACATGCTGTAATGTGAACTTACTTTTATAATTATTTAACGACTGCATTAATGAATCATCATAAAATATGGAATGTAATAACTTTTTTATGTCTGATTGGTTTATTTTCATTGGTAAAATGTCTTTTTATGGCTTATTTAATTACGGAACTTAATAAAAGAGGATAAAATACTTGCTAAAGTGTTATACAAATAGTTTTAAGCCAAATTTCTATTTTATTTAAGTAAAACTTTTAATAGGTGTAGTGTAAAAAATGAATTGAGATATTTGTAAGTGAAAATATTTACACAATTCCTTTTTATTCTTAAAAAGTTGTAAGTAATATGAAAACCGCGATGGGAAAATAGCCCAAGTGACTTGTTTATTTATGTAGGATAACAAAAAAAAAAACTTACGCTTGCTAATCCAAGCAGAGTGTTTGGTCCTTCAAAGCTATTTCGCGTAAAAGTCTTGCATTAAAAATATTCTTCTCTGAATTGATTTTATAATTTTTATAACACACTTATGTAAATATAATCCTTCAAATTTTTATAACCTAACTAGCAGTTACCTGCGGCTTCCCACGCTATTTCATAAAAAAACAGGCCGACCATCAGCATACAACTCTAAAATTATTGATAGCCACTGAAACATATTCCAGTCTCTGACGTTGAATAGTATAGAGCTATTCTAGTAACTCTAGAATTTTTTTATTTATCTACGATATTTTATTAAACAGCTTCAACGATTTCAGTAACAATAGAACTATTTTAGGCCAGTGTGGAGAAGTCCTAAATCTGAAGAAAGATTCATTTCGAAGTCCATAGTTTATCAGTTAATAACACATCATGTAATAAATTATAGTATTTAACTGTAATTGATTAAAATTCCAATAAAAACAAAGCCAGACAAAGAAAACAAACAAATGAAGTTAACAAATAACACTTAATATCACCTGTTGAAATGTGTATGCATTTATTATAATTATTGGTCTTGGCTTTACAGGTAATTAAAAACACATATTCTATCTATTAACTAAGCCAATTCCTTAAATTTATTAGATAATAGACAGTTAAAGATGTTTCGTATACAGTGGGGTATAGTGTTGTTACCCCTGAGAGATTTAGATATAGGAATAGGCCTATACGTTAACCAGAGACTGTGTAACATTTCAACACAGTCGGTCTAATTGTTTTTTATTGATTTGAGTAAGAGACGCACAAATAGATTGATGTATATTTCTACCACGTGTTCGTGTATGAGAAATATTAATTTGCAACATATAAAGATCTATTGGCCAATATTGAGAGCTAAGAATATTACTTTTCATTTATTACTAGTACTTCATGTATTTTCACCAATCTACAAAGGTGGAATACCCGACCTATTTCAGTGGGCGATGCCTAAGAAGTTCACCGACAGACAGGTTATCTTCTCCATTTCCGGAATTTCTTAATTGTTTGCAATAATCATATACTGCATTCCCTTATTCGTATATCCCGTACACACTGGCCTCCTTAAACTGATAGTCTTAAATTTCCATTTTGTGAGAGACAGTAAAACGAGGCAGGCTTAGTAATATCAGACCTTTATAAGCGGATTAAGACAAAACCACTAGGGCCGAGTATTGATTTAACTTTAGACTTTCCAATCAGCTTTAAAATAATCTCTGATTGGAAGATACGTATTTAAACATCAAATTAAATTAGTTATTCCCTTGTTATCAATTTAAACTTAGGATTTTACGTACCTGGTTCAAAGGTAAATCCAATGTTTATAATATCATACAGCATACCGATATATCACTTAATAGACCTAATGTGAGTTAAGTAATACTCATTGAAAGTTATATTACTCACTAAAAGTACTCCTAATCGTTAATTTTCCAGCTAATAACCTTAATAACTAGTGGGTTGCATCCTTAACGCTGAAGGTCGATGCATTTTCTTAGTAAGCTCGTAAAAACTAACAATAATGTTGCTATGATATAATATAATATAATAATTTATTTTCGTAAATTTTGACATTTCAGCTGTCGATTTCGATCATTTTTTTTGTCTTTATGGTAGGCCATTGGACATTAAAACAGACATGAAAGGCCTCAGTGGGCAAGAAAGAAGGTTATGTATAAATATTATGTTATTAAGCTGTGAAATGTAAGCGTTACAACACCGATTCTAAAGGACATTAAACTAAAGTTTACATTTTTAGGAACCTATTAGCAACCTACATACTATTGGGCTTGCAACCTTTGGTCTAAATTTAAAACGAAAATCCCTTTCGTTATGATTGGTTGTATTCTAAATGGCTCATTTAATGCGATTGATATTAACACCTTGATACTTGATATTAGAAGCTTGTTACTTGATATTAAAACCTTGATACTCGATATTAAAACCTTGATACTCGATATTAAAACCTTGATAATTGATATTAACATCTTTATACATGGTATTAAAACCTTGATACTTGATATAAAATGTAGAATAGCAAGTTGCTCTGTATATATATATATATATATATATATATATATATATATATATATATATATATATATATATATATGAGACCTCAAAAAGATGTATGCAAAAAGTTACATAGTATCTTTTGCGTATTTTATAGTATTTTAGGTGTTGGTATTGGAGAATTTATGCTCAGTTGGGTTGGTAAGAAAAGCGTTACTTACTATGTAGTTATAAAATATTAAGGTACTACACATGGTATTTGAATAGTTGATGATATTTAATTAGAGTATTTATATATATAATATATATAATATTAATATCATTTAATATTCATAGAAAGAATATTTCGTTATTCCTTGCCATTTTTACTTAAGTGTTGTTCCACTAACGGAGTGCTAACAATTCCGAAAAGACCTTCTATGAAGTAAAGTCGGTTTATTTCTGAACTTCTAGAAGTCCTGAAATATTCGAATGCAAAATATGGTAGGAGTATGAGTTTATTTCAATTGTAAAACTAGGTAGTGATACTTATACGCCTTTACCCTTTCAGTATTAGTTGGTACTTCTTAGGCTGAGGTGGCACCCTTGTTTTTTTATGGTGAAGCAGAGTTTAGTGAATAATTAAGAGGTTGTATGACTAGGGAATTGACTAGGGTTCTATTCAACCTTCTATTGAGGTTTGCTGAGTAGTTTCTTTAATTGAATTTGAGTTAATTTAATTTGTGCTCTTGAACAAACATATAATTTGTATGTGGTCACAACATACAGTGAGCTAGTATTTGAGGTTGCTTACTGTACAGGGACTGATAGTTTATTACGTTGATTTTTAACTGTAACATTTGTCATAGCTGGTTTTAAACTTTTACAAATGTTCTGACAAGTTATATAATAAATGTAAGGGTTTGGAAAATTATACATCTAAACCATTTTAAACGTGAGCAAATTAGTTTATGTACTTATAGTTTTAAATTATGTATTATTAATTTGCTAATGTTTATACTTGCATAGTTTCAATTCTTAACTTGATTTTTATTAGATGTAGTAATATGGTAATATGTTAGTAATTAGTATTAATATTTAGGTAAGTACTCAGTACTATACTAATATATAGAAGTTAACCGGCAGTAGTGGGAAGAAACATCACAAAAGCAATACGTTGCTACAATGGAATTTCTCAATTTCTTTTGATATGGACTTAGACTTGTGTAAAGCCCAACAATATACTATACAATAGCACTGGCTTTATTGACCTCTTCTCTATGACCTCAATGCTGTCAACTACAATGCATTCTATGGGTTATAACAGAACAGATGTACTTCCTTTGTTTGGAGTACTATACTTCCATTCTATCAAAACTTTCTAACAAAAAGACATTCTTGAAGGTGTCTTTCAGTTCTGAAATATATATATATATATATATATGTGTTTATACAAAACATAGGTTTACACTTATATACAATTAAAAGAAATATAATTTCAACTGAAACTAAATAATGTTGGGCATTTCTTTGATACGGTTTATCTAATAAAAAGAAAATACACTGTGACACATTCCATAGTTTCAGCGATTTAGCATTTATTTTGAAAGGCCATTGAAATTCAATAAATACGAGTTTAAACCTTCAAAGAGCACACCGGGGTCCACAGGACCTCACATAAATTTCGTTTTCATGTTTTTCACCTTAAGTTTGTTACGGGAAATTTTGTTACCTATGCAATTTTGTCTGGTATCACTAGGCTTTAAGCCCTAGCACTGGCCTCCTTATTTTCCAGCTGTCAGCTGAGTAATACACAATTTATTTGTGTTGAGGTCCACGTTATGTTTTCCTGATTGTTAATATTTGATTATATTGATTATAATTTCAGTTTGTGGTAGTTTTATTTGAATAATTTACATAATTTTCCTTATTGACTAAAGACATATTTTAATAAAATGTCAATCAAAATATAAACGCAATATTATAAAACCAGTATTGTTAATTATATGGCCTATATTATTATTGTCAAACTTTGCCTATAATTGCGATTTTGTGTAAGATAGATCATTATTGTGATGGGATATATAAAAGAATATCTTCTTTATACATATAATAAAATGTTAGCTACTACATAGTTTTGCATCTAAAAATTAAAAAAAATACACCTACACATGGCTATATTCAAAGAGTTTACATTTTTCTCAAAACATTACAGCATTTTGCGAAAAGAAATTTATGATTTTTATATTTATTGTTTTTCACCAATATATCAAAGGTTGCACACTCTAATAGTCTAAGAAAGCAAAAACATAAACAGCCTTATATCGATATTTGTAATTTTAAACATGTTTTTAAAATGAGGTCTCGTAGAACCCCCATAAATAAATAAACAAAAATGCCTTTATTGCAAGCGTTTCTCAGTATAACAACTGCTTTACAGAACAACTCTTGTCATATCTTACACTATTTACACTACTGGGAAACAAAAATAAAAACTAAAACCTATAGACTAAAGAAAACACCAAAACAAGACAAATAAATTACTGTACAATCATTGTTCTTAATTTACGATTAAAAACAGTAACAAAAGTCTGTTTAAGGTTCTGGGGGAGGTCATTGTACAACTTTGGGCCAAAGTAAGAAAAGCTCCTCCTCCCAAACTCATGCTTGACTCTGGGAAAGTGAAGCAGGTCACCATGGCGGACACTGCGTTGAAAGACCTCCTCCCGAAATAGGGGCTTCTCGCTTAGGTACCGCGGCTCACCCAGCGCAAGCACCTTGTGGATCATGCCACATGTCAGGATCCTCCATACATTTTCCATGGGGGACAAACTGACAGCATCTCGGAAAGGTGACACATGATCAAAGCGCCGCAAATTGAAAATGAATCGAACTGCAGAATTTGCAGTCTTTAAATCCGATCTATGTCTCCCCTAGAGATACTGTTGCCGTATGCAGGATAGCAGTAATAAAATACAGATAGAACAAGAGAACTCATAAGCCGGAGCTTAGCGGATTCTGGCAGCAGACTTCTAAATCTGTACAGACCCCTCAGACTACCAAGGGCACGCTGGATAGCATGAGTGACATGATCAGAAAAGGTGAGCTCACTGTCAAGCACAACTCCAAGAGTCTTGACTGACTCAGAGACAGACAGGCTCTCCCCACTGAGCCTTACTCTCACTCCTCTCTGACCAAGGGCCTGCACCAGATTGTGTGGGGCAAGATGAAGGACAATGCACTTACCTATATTGAGTTCAAGGCCATTGTTAACCGACCAAGTGTTGATGTTCACTAGGTCGGAATTTATTTTCTCAATAACCTCATCAATGGAGCTAGGCTCGTATGACAAGCGCAACTGACAATCATCTGCGTACAGGTGAGCTGCACAGCTTAGAACACAACTGGGGAAGTCAGACGTATCTAAGTTGAACAATATAGGTCCAAGACAACTTCCTTGAAGAACACCTTGCCTTTTGACAAGTGAATTTGACGTCCCACTTCCCATCTTTGTAACCTGACTTCTGTCTCCTAGGTATGATTTTACCCACTCGATTGAATTTTTGCCAAAGCCATAAAATGCATCTTAGCGTACAAAAGTTCATGGTTAAGGGAATCAAATGCTTGTGAGTAGTCTATTATCCCTAGTGAACTACACATCCCTTTATCTTTCGGATCAATTAAGTCACTGTACAGACTTACCAGGGCAGTGCATGTGCTATGATTTTTTCTAAATCCAGATTGTGTTTTTGGCAATATGTTTACTTCGTTCATATACTGTGCTATTTGCCGTGTTACTATCTTTTCCATAATCTTTGATATTACTGGTAAAATCGAGATGGGTCTCAGTTGTTGGACACTTTTAGGGGACGTTACTTTTGGCAATGGATGAACAATACTCATTTTCCATCTCTGCGGGAACACACCGCTCATCAATGATTTGTTAATGAGATGAGTAATTGCACCCAAAGTATACGGACTCATGGCCTTAATCATTTGGATGGATATTTCATCACTACCAACAGCTCTAGATTTGATTTCATCTAGTGCTTTTTTTACATCATCTTCAGTGACAGCAGAAAAGCTAAAATCATTCATCGATTCAATTCTCTTACTATTTCTGAAGAAATTAATTTCTTCAACTCTGGCTTCATTTCCATTCCTCATATTGAAAAAATACTGATTGATGTCATCAAGCTTCAGTTGGTGTGGAATGTTTTCATTTCTGTTTTCCATAACTATATTACACTGTTTCAAATAAGTCCAAAAATCTTTGGGATTCTTTTTAGTGGTTAATTTTTCAGTGAAAAAATCTCTCTTTGCTCTGCACACCATCCCATTCAATTCATTGCGTGTTCTTTTATACATCTCCCAATCTTTACTGTCCGTGGTTTTCCAATATATTTTACGGAGTTTGTTTTTTACTTTAGTCTGCTTGTTTATGCCATCGTTCCTCCACGGGGCTTTCTTTTTTGTTACTCTCTTGCATACAATTGGAGCATGTGAATCAAATACACTTATAACATGGGTAGTGATGAAGTGCTCAATATTGTTAACCCCGTCAATGTGCATTGCTCTCTCCCAGTCAATCTCCGCGATTGCTTTGACAGCACTTTCTGGGTTGAATTTTGAAAAAATCTCTGTAGGTTATCATATTTGGCCCTTTTTTCTCTTTCTTAACTTTTACGCAACAATATATCAACTTGTGGTCCGTTATCTTCACCCCTCTATGGTCCCTAATGCCTGCTGCATCGATGACGCCGGTCCTCTCGACCTCGACCGACCTGTCCACTATTATGTGGTCTAACAAGGTGGAAGAGGTTGCTGTCACTCTTGTTGGCTTATTTACTAATTGTATTGCATTGTACTCTTTCAAGAGTCGGCGTAAGTACTTGGCTTCATTAGAACTATTTGACAATAAATCTATGTTGTTGTCGCCCAAGTACATAATGGAGTTCGATTCGATAGCCAAGTTAACAAAGATAGAGTGAAACAAAGCTGACAGTGAGGTGTACCTTACATGTGGTGGCCTGTATACCACACATAAACCAAGCCTTACTCCCCTTATCCTCAGGACAACACAAAGAGACTCGATACCAGGGCCCACATCCTCAGTAAGTGTGCGCTGCTCGAAGGAGATTCCCTCCTTAATATACAAGGCAGCGCCACCACCTGTCACCCATGTGTACCTGTTGAAGGACAAAACTTTATGTGTGACTTAAGAGCGTTACATTAATCCGATAATTAAAAAAATGGGGTAGTAACGTAGTTGCTACAAAGCCATTTTACTTTAATTATTTTTCAGATTAAACTAGTAAATGTAAACCTTCTTTGTTGTTACAGCCTTAGAGCTTTCAAGCAGTTTTAAAACATTATAAAATTTATTTTGGGAATTTAAATAAATACAGCATAAATCTAAAAAAGTTTAAATCAGGTAAAGTCAGGTTCAAAAGTAGTATGGTAGAAGAAATTACTTAGTATTATACTTTTAATGATAACGTAATAAGATAAAATATTACGAGAGAGAATGCTCCAGGTGGGAAATTTTCATAAAAAGAGTTAATAAGTTAAGTATGCATGAAAAGTATGAAGAGAAATCAGGCGTTTAGTGAAAGAATGCAAACACCGCAATGTTAGAGTAATTTTTAGAAGGAATTTTAACATGTTTGATGACTTTCTGGTATTACGATCCACATTCTTTTACTGAAATACGCATTTAAATCTGGAGTTTATTGTTTCTATTATTATGGAGTTATATAATTAGAATTATTCTATTACATGATTTTTTTTAAAACTAAGATTAAGGATACAATAAGACTTCAATTTTGCACCAAAGACTTTATGTAAATATTTTATGCTTCACTTCGACCTGTCCAGTGTATGTATTTTCTTACAATTAAAAATATGAACCACGAACGTTATATAAGTTATGATAATGTAACTATGAATGAATAGATGCTATGGTAGCTGGTAATCTTTCATTAGACAACTATGTATTGCGTCCACCCTCGTAGAAACACTAAGCCCAGGAGGGTGTACTTGGGCCGTTTCCAACATCTCGTCTTTTGTTTCATAACTTTATTAAATTTCATAATGGTTAAAATGTCCGTCTAAATCCTTCGTTGAAAAAGAAATCGCTTAAGCTTTTAAGCGTTACAACACCGATTCTAAAGGGCATTAAAACTAAAGTTTAAATTTAGGAACCTATAAGCAACCTACATACTATTGGGCTTGCAACCTTTGGTCTAACTTTTTAACAAAAATCCTTTTCGTTATAATTGGTTGTATCCTAAATGGTTAATTTAATGCGATTGATACTTGATATTAAAAGTTTGTTACTTGATATTAAAACCTTGATACTCGATAATAAAACCTTGATAATTGATATTAAAACCTTGTTACGTGGTATTAACACCTTGATACTTGGTATTGACATCTTGTTACTTGATATTAACACCTTGTTACTTGATATTAAAACCTTGATACTCGATATCAAAACCTTGTTACGTGATATTAAAACCTTGACACTTGGTATTGACATCTTGTTACTTGATATTAACACCTTGATCATTGATATTAACACCTTGATCATTGATATTAACACCTTGATACTTGATATTAATACCTAATGTCTATCAACCTATATTCACTGATAGATGAAGGATCAGACTTGAGCACCGTACATGATGTGTATCCAAAAGATGTCCACGATCTTTCTTTGTCAAACGTGATGGTTGCGGTAGAGAACCAAACTTCAGTCAGTAAGAACAATATAAATGAAGTTAAGGAAAAACATCTTTACAGAAGAAAATGTTTACACCATGTGGTGGATCTAAATTTAATTAGATGTGTTTCTGTGGTATGCTAAGAGTCAACTCTCATCCAATAGAGAGCAGACGGCTCATAGAGGTTAAAATGGGCAGTTTAAGTTAGAGACGAAAACATTGCTAAAATGTACCAAATTATTATTGTATAGATATACAAATAACTCAAAAGCAATGGCCCGAACCTCATATATGTACAGTGTCTGTCAAAAGTACAAGGCCACTAGTAAAATACTAATATATAGGCTCTAGTCCTTAAACATTTGCTAAATTTAAATGATGTTATAGTACTGTACTCGTAATATAGCCCATGAAAAATGAAATTCTTTGGCACAATTTAGACCTCTATCTTTAATACAGCGGATTCCACAGATATTACTTTTCTGTTTGTAAAAACGGCCTAAAACCCACAAAAGTTAGTATAAAAAAGATATAACTCTAGAAAGGATAAAGCTAGACTAATTATTTTAGTTATATGATTGGCTATTAGTTAAGGAATGTAGAGCTGGTTTTAGAAAACATTTTAAAAAATAGTAGGTTTGTCGCAAGCTGATATTTGATTTTCTTTTTTTAAATTTTCCACTTGAAAGTTTCCACTTAAATTTAGCAGTGTTTCAACACAAGAGCCTACATATTAATATTTTACTAGTATCCTTATACTTTTGGCAGACACTGTATATAGTAGACTCAATTTGGATTAATTGGAGGGATTTCAGTCACAGTTTCGTCACGACAGTATAAATCTGTAGTTATGAAAACACTTGGATAGTATATAAAACAAAACTAATATGCCAGTGCCATGCTACTGGCGACCAATAATTCAGCTCTGAAGGTTACTTCTAACTTGATGAGAGAAGTTGTAAGTGGCTCCATTATGCCCTAACTTTCATAACGATACAATCCATGGGAATGATAGAGATCCTTTTACAACTTGATAAAGTTCTTCAAAGTATTGTACTAAATGTATATTAAACTTATTACGTATTACATTATCAAGTCAATTATTAAGTAATATATACTCCTAACCTCCACTCGAATAATTCCTGATTTGTTACACCTCTTAAAAGAAAATTTAAAGTAAAGTATTAATTTTACTGAAATATACTTATTATTATTGTTCCTATGCATATCATGATATAAGGCAGAATATATGTAATGAGAATACTCAAAAGGCATAAATTATAGGATATTTTTATTCAGTACAGAAAATATTCTGTGTTGCCTAATATAAAACATAATGTTTCGTTTTTTTAATAAAAGAAAACTGCAGAATAATAACTGCAGGATAGGGCACTCTTAGATTCAGTGCCCTAACAGCAGACAATATGTATATGAGAAATAAATATGTGTAGACAATTTGTTGAAGAGTTTAGTTTATAGATTTAAACATAGATTTTCTTATTTCAATCACACAAGGATAAACTTTTATATAAAATATTCGTACATAAAGTTTGACTATTTTTAGTATCATGTCACATGCAACTTGGGTCTGTTGGTATATTATTACTATTGAATCGTATATTATACTTTCAGGAATTTCATTTGTAAAAAAAGACAGTGTATCAACAATACAGAGATGCAATTTAATCTATAATATATATTTATATATATTGATCCTATACATCCTATCCAGAGAACGTTATGGTAATTCATTCAAGAGTTAAGAAATCATAACATCATCTCATAGTGTTGTAGTGTACAGGAAAGTATTGGTAATTTAATTTGAAAAAAGAAAATTTTTTAGATACATTTCTTTTTAGATAAATTTCATTTAGATAAATTCCTTGTTTTACTACTATATAGAAAGTGGTATAGGTAAGCATATTTCAGTAATGTTGTAATTTGATCGGTCACTAATAAGAAAGAAAGAAAAGTGAGTAAATATAAAAAGTTAAAAAGAACCAAAGGCTCTTTAATACGTTTTAGACAATATTTTTGAGGAGATAAATTCAAAAGATAAACCAGGACTTACAAAGAACAACAAAACGTTACCAACGTCTTATGTGGAAATATATAATAGACTGCAATGACCTGTGAGATAATGGCCCCGGTTAACATGGCATCAAGCCAAGCCGCAGAGTCTGTCATGAATATGGCGCCTTGAGAGTTGGGCACAGTTGCATCACCACTACAATCAACTATTATTGCAGCTATTATTGTGACCGAAATTATTAATACACTTAGTTAAAGAATCAATTCTGTATAGTATTTTTCTTTGTCAAAATATTATAAATGTTTAAAAAACGCAATTATATAGTATTTATTAATATGTTAGTATGAAATTTAATTGTTGAGACAATATACCTATATCGTCATAAACTATTTCATTTATAAAAACTTCATGTCCCTTTAACATTAAATAAGTTTTTATTGTTTAAAACTATTTTTAAATATGTACTAGTGAATAATTCATTATGCACATGATTTTTTAATATTAATTCGAGTAATTTCAAACTATTATCTGTTTAGAACATAAAGGATTATTTAGCTAAAATACGGCGTGTGTACAGATAGAACTGTCTTTATGACGGGGATAGTCTCTTTTTAATTTGTCGGTGGAACTGAGAGACACAGGACCTGTATCGTCATGTTTTATAGAAATGAGTACTCATGTTATATTTTATGACTTACTATTTTGTTTCAATCAGTGTCATTGTTGTTTAAAGTACATAAGTTTACATATAGTGTTTCAATACTTGTACCATATTTTATTAGTTATTAGTACATCGACAAAAGTGTGTTACTGTATGTTTCTTAACTAATAAGGTAATATGCAACTTCCCCTTATGTAGATTTTTGCCTCACCAGTTATAAATAAATAATCCGAGGCCATCTCAAATATGCCCGATCGAAGCTTCATAGTAGAGGCGATTCCATTCTTGAGCTGACTGGGATCCCCGTATAGATTATAATATACTGGTGGCGAGAGAAAAGAAGAGACCTGGCCCGTGCCGGCGCACAGCTGTGTACTAGTGTGTTGCCGCGCGGTAATTTCAGGCGCTTCGCCCCACAGTCAACCCTGTGAATTGTTTATCCTAGAAATGGAGTTATTTGTTTTTATTAATGTGGCAATATTCAATATTGTGTTAGTCAGTAAGGTATCAATGTTTAAATTTTATATACATGAAAACACACTACATTTACATTATACATATATGAACATTAGTAATTGTTATATTAACAATAAAAAAAATCTTCAATTTCAGCAATTCATTCCTTTATTTATTGTTTGTTTACAACCACTGTAGAGCCTAATCATTAGAATTTATTACAAACATAAATTTTGCTCAATTTTAATTGATCAAAACAGTACCGTCATTTTAATTATCTTATAAAACATAACAATTAGGCCGCAAATCAATCAAAACAGTGAAACAATAATGGAATTACGAAACTAGGCGCGGCAACATACTAGTAGTAGCGCCTGCAATTTTCAGATAGGCCAGGATCCAGGTCTCTTCTTTTCTCTCGCCATCAGTATGTATACGGTAGGTTGTACGTTTTCTTCATTTTCAATTCATATTGCTGTGAGCTATTGTGGTAAACGTTGTACGCATTTCTCCACTTGTCACGACGTATCAATATAATATAGATAGAAGATTTCAGGGTCACGAGCATAGAGTTAAAAATTTAAAGATTCAATATTAAGTTTCGGATCCATACGTTTTGGTTTATATCAAAACCATGTTTTTCCTAACTAAAAATGGAAATATGTTCTGTAAAATCTTAAATTAGTTTTTATGTGAGAAGCAGACAAAATAAAATAAATTTCAAGCAACTTTACTAGCGAAATCATTACAATTCTTCTTATTCCACATTAACAGGATGGAGATCGTTACAAACGGTTTGGTGCTTAGGCATCGATGTTCATGAAATATTGTGATCGGACAAAAAAGATAGTCTTTAAGTTACCATTTTCTACACAGTTTAGAGCTGTCCAGTGACGTAAGTGTAGCTGTGGACCAATTTTCATATATGTTATATTATATAAAAATGGTATTTTCTTAGATATAATTTATTTTAATCTTGAAAACATCCTTAAAGTCTAGTTTTAGAGAGCGCACAACTATACTCTTGTATGAAGTAAAGGGTTTGTAAATGTTTGCCGTTGCGTATCAGTGCCTTTGTTTTGAATAATAAAACCATATGAATTTATCTTGAGTGTACTTGAATTAGTATATTTTATCAAAATATTGGGGTGAATAAATATTAAAATATAAACCTCGTAATGCTTTCAATTAGTAGTATTATATCTTGCAAATAACGTGGAATTACCATATCAAATTTCACCTTGAGCATTTTACCACAAGAAAAAATTATTTAAAAATGTCATACTATATTAATAGTCATTCAGCTACCACACAACACCTTATGGAGGTGTTATAAAGTTAGGTTTGTCTGTTTGATTCGATCATGAACAGAGAGTTCACAAATTAGTTGGGGACAGAACTGTTAACTCAGCTTCAGTCGTACCGATTTTCCGCTAATCACCGGCAAGCTGAAATAAAGGATGATTGGATATCTAAAACTGATTCTTACTTACTCTATAGGATAAATTAGCTCAGTAAGGGATAAAAAAAATTTTGTTTTATTAGTTAACACGAAATTAGGTTATTCATGCAGTTAGGATTAAACTGTTCCGTTTTACACCTTTTGATAGCTGAATATAAAAGTAATGTTAGCACATTAGACCCTCTGTAACTAGATTAAATGTGCTAAAGTCAAGGGAATATAAACTGAACTAAAATGTAGCATTCATTGAATTATAAATTTTGAATAACCAGAATATTAATTTTATTTGGGAACGATTTAATGTCTAGTAAAGATAGCATCATTAGTTTTTATTGTTAGAAACTTCTTCTTTAATAGGTACAAAAATAAATTAATAATTTCTTTTCATTATAAATTAATGACGACACATTTATGAAAATTAAAGTATTTTATAAAAAAAATCATTATCAAGAAAATGAGAGCTATTATAGTTTAATTTCAATATCTAGAAATTATATATTACAAAAACAGTATGTAACAACTTTTTTATGTGTAAGTTGTGATGTTATTAAAAAATATTTTAACATAATTACACTTTGTATATTATCTATGAATTTTGTTTTTTAAGACTAAGAGTGAAATAACTTTTTTTATTTCTTTACAATATCATTATATGTTTTTTTTTCATTTTATATATGGGGACATTATTATTGGGACATTGTTTATTGTTAACAAACAATAAAACAAATAACTGAGCAGTTTAGGAAGTAACACAAAAAACAAACTATACACCTGCGGTGGATTTAAGCCTCGTTGACAAAATACTTACAACCAGGGAATTCCGAGCGAGCTCATTAATAATCACAGGACGCTTATTGTGCTCAGTTCAGTGAAACAGACGTAAATTGCGCTTGTAACAGCCGGCGCCGATGTAATCATCTGGCGTGCTTTAATCTTAATTTACATTATGTTCTCTACGATGTTACGTAGTTAAATTATATTTTCAGGCAAAATCAAGAAATTTATTCGTAAATGTAATACAATAATACAAAAGTATCAAAGACTAAAAATTACGTTTGATGCTCACCATGAAAAGGCTTTCCTTTTATAGAGATTTGCACCCTGTTATGTTTAGATCAACTATTGCAATGTACTACCCCATTCCTCAGTGTTGTGCATTACCATCCCTGTACAACTTGTGCGTAAATACCTATTGTGTTCTGATACTTTGCTCGCTTTACCTCCCTTTCAAGCCAAACTGTACGTGTTAATTTTAGTTTTAATGTACACTGTGCTAGTGTTATATATTTGGTATCAGCTCTAACCGTAACCTCATATTTATTTAAAGTAGGGAAATATCTTATAAAAGGTAGAATCCTATATTAGCCCAATATATATATATATATATATATATATATATATATATATATATTATATATAATATATATATATATGTGTGTGTGTGTGTGTGTGTGTGTGTGTCTTAAACCAGTGTCAGTTTTAAGCGTTTCTTGAACTAAAATATATAATTCCAACAATATTTTATAATTCCTTACACATTTTACATTCAATTGATATAACTTTTTAAATATTTTTAAGAATGTTAGATTTTTAATTAGAAATATAGAATTTATAATAAAATTGTTTTATAATTTTTGTTAATTTTTTAAATATTAATATTAATTTTCAGGTGCAGGAATGGAATTTGGCCTGGAAGAGAGAATACAAATTTTATTTTTTTCCATAGATTCATTTATGGATATTAAACAGATTTTAAATAAATTTTCGAGTGGCTCTAAAATTGATCCTCGAACCCCAGAGTCCAATATATAAGTATTAACTCTTGTTAGATTTATATCTATAATTTATTTTTAACATTAACATATGTGTTTAAGATATTGACAAACGAAATCACTGAACGCAATTACTTATTAAGATTAATTTTTATCTGATTTATTTGCCAGCGGCTATAGATATGATGATGGATTTGTTAAATACAATGAGTTGCAAAAAATAGCAAATGAATGCAAAGTAAAGCAGGATTCAGTTTGCAATGGTCAAATTGACCCTAAACAGTGAACGGTTTTGTCTGGTGTTCCGCCGGTGACGGTAGCTGTAACCACAGTTATGCAAATGAAGGCATACATTTCAGGGCTCAAAACTGAATTAACTCGAACCTTGATTAGTGCAAACTGAAACGGATTATAATTAACAGTGGTAATTTTAACGGTCAGAATTAAGTCAGTGAGAACAAGTTGATTGGCAGAGCGTTAGTGAAACCTTCCCAACTAAGTTATTCTGCTAATTTTGTTTGTGTATTTGAGTTATAAATCTCATCTCTTTGTACTTATATAAATAATTTTAGCGTCCTGGAACTAGAGAACCACAAGTAACTTTTAATTGGAAAAAGCTTACAAATGCCGAAAGTTTTCACAAAAAATACCACGCCGGTATTAGTGTTAATCCACTCTGTCCTAAAACATTTAAAGAATTACTGAAATTTGTTAAACTATTTCATTGGTCACTTAAAAATGTGTACTCCAACTTTAGGATCGCTAGGATATTGCTATTTAAACTTAAAGTCTAATTATTTTGAAGTGGATCAGGAATATTTTTCAGAAATCATATTTTATTTACATGAGTGTTTATTATGTAAGTTAAAAAGGTATCACTTATGACTTTCTTTATTGAATTGGAAATCGTGTGAAAAGTCGCGGGTAACTGCTAGTTGTTAATTACTAGTTATGTATGGGCCTGCACGCTTACCTGCACTGTATAATCGTATATTCCGATTGTACCTATACTTGCAATACGTAGTGTTCCACATACTTCCACGACAAGCTATGGTATACGTTGGTATATACTCCCATCTTTGGAACTATATCTGAATTACAAAAAAACATTATCCTCAGTGGCTAAAGTGGTTGAGGTCTAACTTGTATGACAAAACCCTCCTTCTTAAGTACTTCTGAAGTAACATGATTACTTATGAAAGGTATCATGGTGAATGTCAGACCGTAAATAAGTTCAGTACGATCTGAGATATTTATAATTGTTTTATTGAAAGTTTCGCTTCAATGTCCTGATGCTGGAGAACCTGTGTGTTTGAGGGTTTTAATTAATTACATTCTAAAAGTTGGATTAGATTCACATTTAAAGACTAGTGAGCAGAAGCCTGTATTATAAGTGAAACCCGTTGTACGTGAGCACTAAAAAGTAATAACTTATTTGAAGTTTATGGTTAGCCAAAATTGTTAATATTTTTACTTCAAAAGACTCGTTTATAAAAGACATCTAACATTTTGCATTTTGACATTTTTTGTTTGTAGTAAATTTTTAATGACATTTCATCCTTTACTATTCTTTTAGTTTTTTGTAGAATTTAAGACTGATAATAAAAACAGGACCAACTATTTAACAGATATCATTAACACAACTACAATGTTATATTCATGGGAGAAATGTCTGAACGATTTGAAATACTCACAGGTGTCTGTCAAGGTGACGGTCATGATATTGCTCTTCTTACCGACAGTAAAAAGTAGGCAAAAGTTTAAGTCGAAAAGTACACAAAATAGCTTATAAACCCGCCCTTTTCCCGGCAAACAAACCAATCACTAATTGAGGCCTATTCTGAAATTAGGGCATATAGGCCTATGTGCCTCTTTTCGGAAAGTAGGTCAAACAAACCACCATCTTTTACCGGCAGAACGATTTCGTTAGAGCAGTACGAAAGAGATAGTCACGGCAGGTTAATTTCCGCCATCTTGTTTCTTTCCGCCGTGACGATTGCCATTTGCTATTGGCCTCTGGTCAGTCGTACGTGATTGGTAGACGAATGCAGACGTATTATAACCTGTATTCTGTAGTTCAGTTTTAATGATTAATGTTGTGTATAGTTTTTATTAAGAGCATGTCTTAGAGTTAGTGAAGTTGCACAAAACATGGTGGTTGTGGTTCCTGACTTAGGCGTGCCACAACGCTTTGGTGTGATTTGTTTATTTTAACCTAGTTTGTAATTATATTTAGTTAGTTATTTACCTGAAGAAGAGATCGGATTGCAGATCTCGAAAACGTATTGCTTTTGATTTTTTGTTTCACTGAACAATGGAAAAATCCTGTTTCCTTCATTTAAAATGTTGGATGGATTTAAGACACAATCTCAAATTTTATGAAAGAAAACATATTATACAGGTGTGAGATATTTACATAATTTACCAAAACAATTTATAAAAAAAGAATCTGTTAAAATTTTATAAATAAGTAAAGCATAAATTATCTAAGCTGTCTCTATAATTCTTTTGACGGACATTTTAATATAACAATCATTAAATTAATTTAAACAAGAATTGAAAATAAAATGTTAAGATGTAAGTTATTATCATTAAAATGAACTAATGTTACCATTGGTATGTCTATTTTAAAATTAATATTAAAATTTAATTTTATTGTAGTTACGTTTTTTCCTTGTAGGTTTTACAATTCACTATCTCCACATTTTCGCCTTAATCGATGGATAGTGTAAATTCTTTCAATATTTCAAGAGTACTGAAAACTCTCAAGCTAATATACCTACTATTTAGAAAATTCTACATCAAAACTTTTTTTAACTCATTCCATCTAACAAAAAGGTTTGCTTTTAAATTTGAAGGCGTATATACCTAAGTCAAACCAACATCAGATTAGGGCACAGGCACATTTGATGGAAATCCAGAATTACATGTGTTTGTATTAAAGAGTAAAATATGTCATACTTTCAGCTTTGTCCTATTCTGCGTGTTAAAAATCATACATCTTCCTTCATAAATGTTATTGAATCTACATATGGAAGTTATGAGAGGATACATTTGGTTACCAATTATTTGTTTTAAAGAAAGCCCATTCCACATGTTACAATACTTTTACAATATACTTCGAGAGTTGTTGATGTTGTGTTTAAGTAATATGAGTTACATTGGCCTAATCAGAGGTTAGCAAATAAACCTGTACCTTTCGTTTCTGTTTTATGTATACTCTAGTCACATTTAAAAGGAAGTACGCTGTACTACATACAGGTTGAAAAGTACATTAGCAAGTGTACACAAGTAGCATTGGAATCCACAATCAACAAAGTTCCTTTTAATCTCGTAAAATCAATTTACTGGGACCCAAAGGTATACTTTAAACCCTTCGAACAGACCATCGAAACATTTGCGTACAAACTTAACTTTCCGTGGCCTTTCCCTATGTGGTTTGCCAGAGAATTCTAGTTGCGTTGTTAGTTTTTATTTTTTAAACTGTTAACTCTACGTTACATTATTTTGCAAAAAGCGAGCATGTTTACCTCTACACGACATAACCCTCATCTTTACTTATACAATTACTTGGTATTTGACTGTTTCTGTCATATAAGTGTTTATAAAAATAATCAAAATAAATAAATAAAATTTAATAATATTTTAACGTTATAAATAAAAAGGCATAGTAAATATATCTAATGAATTATATAATTTAATTTAAGTAATCATAAAAAACGATATTTTACAGATTACCAAGTTTGCATGTTTAGCTTGTATTATAGGCTATTGTATGCATATGTATTTATAATTATAACTGACTGCTTGTTTGACTATGTCTATGCATGTATTATGTTTCAGACAATAAATGAAAAAAAAAAAAAAAAAAAAAGCATCCAATTCAACGTAAAAGTTAAGGCTCCCTGTCCACGAGCGAGTATAAAAGTGAAACCAATAAATTAAACAAATGGAGATCCTGTGATTTTCTTGAAATAAAATGCAGTACTTTAATTTATGAACTGTGTTCTGCTAATAATCTTTATATTTACAACAATAATTTACAATTAGTTACTATAATATAAACGGAACGAATAAAAAACTAATTTGGAGATTTGTATTGCAGTTAAGGAGTGACGGTTGAAATTTGTATTCAAGAATGTGAATCTAAAACTCATCGTTCCAAAAATTTAGGCTAGATTTTAGTTGCAGTTCTTAAGCCAAGTTCTAAAGATGTAAGTAGAAACTTACGTCACTGACCACCTGGTTTCGATAAAACCACAATAATGTACATTAAAATAACTGTGAAACACTTTAATGTCAGTATGATCCTCTATAGTTCCGTATTCTGAAATCATACAGTCTCTGTCAGATCCTTGATTTTGAAAATTCTCAGCTCCAACAGCTCCTGACCTCTGATAGTTCCCGGCCTCTAGTAGGCGCGGTTTCTAGTAGGTTCCGGCCTCTAGGAGCTCTCAGTTTCAACGGTCTTTCAGCCACTCTGACCTCAAGACATCTGGTAGACTCCAACCTGTGATAGACCCCGGCCACTGGTAGGTCCCGGTCTCTGGCAGGTTCCGGCCTCTAGAAGCTCTCCGTCTCAACGGCCATTCAGCCACTCGAATCTCAAGACCTCTGGTAGACTCCAACTTCTGACACACCCCGATTTCTGGTAGGCCCCAGCCTGTGGCAGGTCCCGATCCTCGCAGGACCCAGCTTCTGGGACATCCGGCCCCGCCTCACTGGTTCCAAAATTAGCTATTAGCTATCCTTGGTATTAATAATGTATAGTTGTCGTTTACGTAAATTTTGACTAGTATATAATTAATCAGAAGGTGTACAAAGTTATTGTACAAGTTAGGTTTTTTTATCCTAGAACTTCGCCCCTTGTCTCAGTGAGCGCCAAACAACCATCTGTGGGAGGTATATGGTTTAATTTTTGGCGTCTAAAGTACCTTTCTGTGACATAAAAACCTTTAACTTTATCCATTAAGGTAAAATTTAATATAAATAATTAAATATATTATAATTAAGTAATTTCATATAATTATATCCCCAGCTTGAACTGATTGATGTTCAAATAAATTTAATTAACGTTTTTGGTGGGTAGCAGTTTGACTACATCTTCCATTACAAATAATAATATTCTTCTCTACTTTATTTTATTAACAGCATTTAAAATGAGCATAGTAGGTTGGTGAGTATCAGTACCTCCCTGAAAGTGTTTCAAACACCTCTATCTTAGTTGTAACTTCTTCATTATTCTTTTAACTATCCATTCATTTTATTATTATTGTTCTCATTGTTGTCTTCTAGTTGTATATGATTGTTCTCTTTCGGTTGTATATAATATAGATGTCCTCACAAATTATTGTTGCATTATCTCATTGTTACGATTAAACTGTCATCTTGTTATCCGTTAGCTTTGTTATTGTTGTTATTATAATTATTGTTGTTCTCATTGTTGTTTTCTAGTTGTATATGATTATTATTGCAGACTCTAAGTATCCTATATAGCTGTTTGGTAACCTGTTGCTATGATAGTTTTACTCACTGAATAAGTGCTACTCATTGTCATCTAACTATTACTATTGCATTGTTTTATGTAATTTTTGTAAGATATTTAAGCTGTCTTGAAATGTTAATATATAGCAAATAAGTACTTTAATGTAAAAATGGTGGAAACCGTTGATAAATAAATAAATAAATAATCATAAAACAATTAATATTTGCAGTGCATTATTATTCCACATTTCCATGGCATACTATATTATTTTACACAAACAAGTTATCGGCAGTATCGCACCCAATGTCCTACTGAAAACTGGGGCTTAGTGAGGACATTCCTTTTAAATATCATTCTAATTACACATGAGATAAGTGATAATCAATGGACAATAAAAAGATCTTATGATCCACTTTAGATTTAAGTTTAAAGAAAAGTGTTGTGGGCCGCCAATCGAAGAGTGCAACAGTTTATATAAGTGCAGTGGAATATTTCATGATACACGATTTCAGTAACATTTAAACCATTTTAGGCCAGCGTGGAAGAATCCTAAAGTCGAAGTTCTTGGCTTTCCAGTTACCAAACTCATGATGTCATTAATAATGGAACTCTATGTCAGATTGAAACGGAAGTAAATTTTGCTTTTCAGCCCAAGAATATATATACACGTTCGCAGGTATAAGAAGCTTCTTTCGGTCAAAAAGAGTAAACTTATCCCTTTAGTAGTTTATTCCGGTTTAAGGTATTTTTGGTGCCACAGATTAGTTTGAGTAAAAGGCCTACATCAGTCAAAAAACTAAAAAGTGTTATAACTTTCATTTAATCTGAAGGAAATTTAGATAATACATTTTCCGTTAATACCTGCATCACACCAATGTTAAATCTATGCATACTTAATACATGCCAAAACTTTCAGTGAAACAAATATTTTACTAAAACTTCCTATGTTATTATCTGGATAACATCTGTACGTATTAGTTATTAGAGAGGTTAAAATGTCTTACTTTTAAGGTTCCTTTAGGCTTTCAATATTACAATTAAAAAGAAATTTAATATGATACTTAAATCAAACAAATAATGAATTTACGTTGAAAGATTTACAAAGAACAGTTGATAACAAAAACACATTTACTATCTGTAAGCCAAAAAGGTAGATTTCAAGACTAGTGAAGCGCATTCCGGAGGGGTTTACGAAATAGGAATAGGCTTATATGTTAACTAGAGGCCCTAAGACTTTCATCATACATTGATAATTATAAGAGCCAATACTGGCCACTATTTATTTTGAGAGGCTTGTCGATTTATATTATATGGCTTGCATATTAATATTTTATGCAGATAAGAATATGCATTTTTGTGCGTCTGTTTTATTTTTTTAATAAAGCTAAATTTCAATACCTATTATTATTTTTTTTCCTAAGTAATTCACATGAAATCTTTTCAGAATTAAATGTTCTACAAATCTGTATTTTAAGAAAAAATTGACCTTTATTTAACATTTATGGAAGTAATCTTACGTTAAACACAAAAATGTGTTATTTCTTTGCACCAATTCTTGTGTTTTACGTAAGATATCTCTGAAAAGTATTGCATTTACAGCTCTGGGACGAATTTTAATAAATTTGTCAGATATGAAAACATAAAAAACAATCGTATTTGTATCTTTGTAACTACCTTTACCATTTTTATACGGCCTGACTTCACCAAGGGTTCTGAAATCCGGGCGAAATCTTTCGCTAGGCGTAACTCGCTAACGAAGCGTTTCCGGGCATATGGTTATATGAACTTTTTTTACTTGTTTTTAGCTATAGAATAAGCTCCCGAGAGATTGCCGTTTAGTTTTGAATCACCCTGTATAGGCCTAGTATTTTATTATTTTATATATCAATATACTACTCAAATCTTTTTCTTAATTTGAAAAAAAAAAACATTTCGTACTTTATATTGTAAAAAGGAATATGTTTTAATATCTACAATTTATTTTAAATTGTTCTTCATTATCACAATAATTTATTTCTGAATAAATTAAGATGTATTTATATACAATAATGACGAGGGTTAGATATAGTTACACGTATACTATAATGTATTGAATGCCGTTTTGATAATAAATGAATTTGAATTTGTCTTATGTGGGTTAATGTAAAACTTAGAGATAAATAATTACTTGGAATGTAAATTAAAAAACATTTTTTTGTCATCTCTGTGAAAGGAATATAGAGTTTTGTGTTGGTCCATCTTCTTAATTTAATACATCTTCTGTGTTTGCTTTATTAGCGTAATAAGATTTTCATGAATTGAAATATCTTAGTGTGTGAACATGTCTTAATAATTTTAAGTTTACTTGTGATATGGTGTAGCCAGTATTAGTAAATTGGTGCCCAAAATTAATACGCGCGTTTTTTATTCCCTTGATATTTGTGTATGTATTTAGTTATTTTAAAATTGTTTCATATCTTAGTTAATCTACATATTTGACGAAAACTTTACACTTCTTACATTTAAAGGAATATGTACAAAAATTTCATACTGATCAAATGAACTCCCTTCGCCACTTTCTCGAATACCTTGCTAATATAAAGGTTAATAAATAAAAGTCCTGATAATTGAAATAACTACTAACTTGAATTGTTCATATATACTCAATTGGAGCTAAAACCGATAAATCTGTTTGATAATGAACTATACAAATTCATTAACAATGATTTTACTTAAAAAGAGTTTTTTTTAAATAAAGGTCACTAGGTATAGCACAACATTGTAAAAGAGTAAAATACTTATTAGTACGTATTAACTACAAGTTATAATTCATATATAAAATATTCGGGACATAATTTTATGAAAATATTTAATAAAGAAGCTGAAATATTTTTTAAAACTGTTAAATGTATGTTTATTAGCCAAGTATTTAACCATAGAGTGTAGTGTTTTCCGCTATACATTTCTTCTTTAATTTTTACAGATTGAGTGGCAGAGGAGCTTGGAAAATTTAAACCAGCTGCAGTGTCAGACAATGAATACAAACGGCTGGCAATGGAAGTACTTTAGCCATATCGGGCTACTCGGACTTTTTACTGTTATCCAGAAAGAAGAAATATCACCAGATTTTATTTTGTAGCTGTCACAATAATATCAAAACCGACAATGAAGACTGCATAAATGTATGACGTATAAATATAATGTGTCTTCTCCCCAATTCCCTTTTGTTGGATTTCTCAAAGGCCTTCGACCTCAACCACAAAAACCTCCTTGTGAAAATAAATGCATATGGTATCCTGGGAAAGATCATGACTGGTTCAAGAGCTATATACCGGATCTTAAACTCATCGTCATGGTCTCCGGATCATATTCGGAGGAGTTCTATGCCTCATATGGTATGCCGCAGGATTCGAACTTGGGTCCGGTACTATTTTGCCTCTTTACCTTACTCTTATTAACGACATTGCGTCTTCAATCGAGTCTGACTTCCTCATTTTTCCAGATGACATCAACAAGATTTTTACACGATTTTACACCATTCATGATTGTAGGGAAGCTTGGTTCCTATGGAAACATGGTGTAGCTTCAATGTGTTCTTGAACTTGGAAAAGTGTACAAGCATTAACCTTTAACAGAATATAGTCTTTGATTGTTTGTCATTACCACCTCAAAGGACAAGTACCCAATTGATCAACTTGGGTGTGATTGTGAACCAGGATCTAAGTATGGCTCAACATTTTGACACACTTCTACTAAAACATAAGAGCTTTGGACTTCTTAACTCTGAACTTAACGTTACATGACCCAACCTTGGACTCAGTTCTCTGCTTTTGTGGCAGACAACATATTGAGTACTGTTCGGTGGCGTGGTCACCAACATCAGGCCACTTTAATAAAGAAGATTGAATATGTACAGAAATAATTCTTTCGTTTGCTTGGTCTTCGAATGGGTTTTGATATTTGAGAGGTTCCTCTCGTTGAACTGCAGGTCTTTAGGGACATGAGCAAGCTGGAACGTGGACGATCTGTACATGATGCCACTTTCTTTTTCAAGATTCTCCACTACCATATTGATGCTCCAGAGTTACTCAGTCGTATTGTTATCCGCTGCTATGGTCAAACAAGGTCTCAAAAACCCCTACTTGCGACATATAATTTTAATGACCTAGTTTATAGAAAGAATCAAGGTTAGTGGCAGTGGACTTACTCGGATATAAACCAAGCTGCTTTATGTTCTTGATAAGAGGTAAGATACTCAGCAGGACAAGCTTCTCGAAGGTCTTAGCCAAGGCAGACAAAATAACAACCGGTCTATAATTTTCCCTTGAATCGGATTTGTAAATTGAAACCATATGACCCAGATTGAGCATGTATTAAAGTTGATGTCAGATACTTTTTATCTCATAAGTGATAATTACAATGCGGCATGTGGTCCGGATACTTTTGAAATATCCACTAGCCATAATAATAAGGCCGTAAATATTGCATATTGAGATTTAAAGTACTCGTATGAGTATATCCCACCTCACGGTCCAACGATTAATTATAGGCCAGTGAAAATATTAATTTGTCTCTTGTACCTTTCTTTGATGTATAAATAAAGCATTTGATTTGTTCTATTTATGTAAAAATATAATTTCTTTACTTTTTAAAGATCAGTGGGAAGAATTTAGATTTAGAATAATTTCTTACAGATTGCTCCTTAATAAGTACCTATGACCATGTTAATAATATTGAGAGTAGGTGAAACTGTGATAATTCTTTAAGTAAATTGAGCAACGTTAATTTCTTAAGAAACTATTTTTTTTTCGCTAGTAAAAGTGTACTCAGAGGTGTACTCGTGTAATACAAATATTTTAATTTCATCAATTTTTGTTAGGAATTACAACTGTACTTATTGGTAACTGTTTGATGTAAAATGTTGCATAACACCCGTTTAAGAAAAAAAGTAAATAACTGACTAAAGTTTTATGTAAACTATTCTATTGTTTCTGCGTATCCTTCATTACGCATTATTTGTGTTACTAACCAACTGATTAGCAATATATGTGCATTGTGTATTTCAAAGAAAGTGTACGTAAACGAGAGTCACATGATGATAACAATGTAATTGTGGCTTATTCTGGTGGCGCCATTTCTATTCATGAGAGACCCAGCGGCTTGGCTAAGCGCCATGTTAACCAGGATCATTATCTCACATGTCATAGCATCTTTGTATACTTTGAATACAATTTTTGTTTCTCCGGATTCTACGTATGAACGCATCCATATTAAAAGTAAACCGTTTTATATTTTACTTCTGAATTTGATGTAGCCTGAATGATGATGCAAGATCAAGATTTAACTTCTTTCACAGTCTTACTTTGAATATTATTATCCACCTGTAATAATTATATCTTAACGTGGTATAAATACATCGTAAGTAAGAAATGTGTGTGATTTTTTATGAAAGTCACTTTAAATTATAACATTATTTGTTGAAAGAAATTGTACAATTCCATGTGTTAAATGAAGGAATGTGAACAAGTTTTACTATATTCATATGTAAGGTTACTGGTTTCTACAAATAATATTAATTTATTGGTCTGTGATTGATGAAACTGGGTTAATTGCATAATTGGTTTGAGTCGGTAATATGCACTATTGATTAGAATATGTTCCATCAACAAACTTGTTCCATAGCTCGAGTATACTTCTGTGGTCTGGTGGCCCTTACACATCAACCAGCTCCATCAGTACAGTACCAGATATGTTCATCGGTAGATTTCCTTTCCTCCAGCTCACAAGCCATCAAGTGTGCTGCAGCAGAACTATTAATGATAATTGAATTAAGGTAGGATTTAATGTTTCAGTTTCTTTAGTTCGATTATTCATTATTGTTGTTACATAATTGTTAGTTATTATTAATATAGTTACTTTATTTCATGTTAATTTTTCTCTAGTTTTATGATTTATTGTAGTTTATACTGTTATTTTACTTAATTATTGCATGTTGTTAGTTCATTGTTTATTGATATTATTAATTTATAAGTTTTTACTTTTTTTTTAATTGGATAGTATTCTGTCTTGGGCAGTTATATTTTCTTTATATATTATTTCTTTTGTTGTGCTGCTTTGATCCTTAGTTACTACTTCTGTAGCCAAATTGCCTTTGCACTCTATCCATCTGAAACTTATTCTTGAATATAAATTGATGTTATGCTGTTGGAATGTAAATCAATACTAATAGGTAACTTCTGAAAAAAATTTATCCTATACACAATTGAATAATTAATTACAATATCAGAAAGAAAATAAATTCAAGATTAAGTATTCCATAAATCTAATACAGTATAAAAAACATAACGCAAATAAACTATGAAATTTATCAACAACCATAATACATGAATAAGAAAATTAAAAACTCACCCACATCCACACATACAAGAAAACAATACAAAGAAATGGACTACAGTAAAATGTTGAGGATATTCCTCCGGAACGAATGTGTGTAAGACCCACAGAAATACACATCACCAGACACTTCATTTCCCTCCCGCAATAAGAGATGCGTTGTGCAGTGTTTGCCATAGTGCGATGGTAAAGCGTGCTTGCAGATGTCTTGAAAACGAGTTCACAGAGGTATGCGAAACTCTATCGCCGTTTATCATCGTGTGCAAGAACATCAGATCGGCTACATTTCTTCTTGCTAACAGATGTGAACACGATTTTGCTTGCTAACACGATTTTTTTGTTCGCCTGGGGAATCGTGTTGCATCAGAGTGCGATTTTTTCGCTGATGGCCTACATCAAATCAGAAAGCGGGCCACTTATGTTTTGTCTCAACACACTTAAAATCTCCTGTAACTTTAAGACTGTTTCATTTTTTAGCTTTTGCTATTTTGTATTTTTTATTATGTTTCTGCTCTACTGCAAGGTACATTTCATCTAATTTCGACTTTTTGTATCATTGGTGTATTTATATTATTTTGGTTGTTGTTATTTACGTGTACTTGTTGTTGTTATACTATTCTATTTTATACATTGTTGTTAATTCTATTGTACGTTGGTCTATTTCATAATATATTGTTGATTTTTATATGATATTAGTGTATAACTAAACTTTCTTGTTGTGATGGACAGTTATTGGGACTTGGAATCGATCATTGTCATATTGTGTTGTGTTTCTGCCATTGCTAGCTCTGTATTATTTTATACTAGTTGTACTTTTTACTGCACTATATACACTGTACTGCCATCTTATTGCATATTGTATGTAAATTGGCTGCTTGCCGTTAATAATAAACAAATAAATAAATAAATAAATAAGATGTGGCAGTCCGATGGAGGCTCGAAGAGAATCCATCGGCACTTCAAAGTACTGATAACCAAGACGTAATACTATGAGCCTAATAAGTCTTATTTGCAACTACTCCAGAAATGAAATTGTTTCACTCTTTTAGCTTTGAGATTTAAAATAACAAACCACTCTTAAGTATTTGTAAAAAAAAATTTTTGTTGTGGATGGATACTTATAAAAACGTACGAGATATAGTATATTTAACTCATTTACCTTACTTTTTCAACTTAACTCTTAACTAACAAACAATCCGTAATTATTTTTAATGATACTAAATAACTAATATTTGTAAATACCAAGTATTTATAATAAATCAATACGGAGTCACGGTTTAGTATTAAGAACCATCTAGAACCAATCATAACAAGGTCAACTCCCGCCCAACTTTTTTGCTGCCGTTACGATTGCCATTTTACTATTGGCCTCTCATCAGTAAAGGAGGTCGGTCGGATGATGCAGACCTATTGTGACCTATATTCTGTAGTTAAGTTTTATTAATTAGTGTTAAGTGCATGTTGTAAACTTAGTGAAGTTGAAACAACATGGTGGTTGTGATTCTTGATTGAATGATTTGTTTATTTTAACCAAGAATTTAATTATGTGTTAGGTTCGTTATTTACCTGAAGAAGAGATCAGATTGCAGATCTCGAAACGTAGTGTCACTAATTTTTTGTATCACTGAACAATGGCAAATTTCCGGAAAAAATCCTGTTTCCTTCACAATCCTTTAATCGTGAAAAACTAACAAGTTTCTAAATACTCATTAAAACAATGTAAAAGTGATCAGACTCTAAACACAATAATGCAATTAATAAACCAGCACTTTATATAAATCTTTATCGATAGTTTGATAAGTTTGAAAAACATATATCACCTACGTGTACACATCTCTACAGCCAAAGAGGGTTTTATAAAGGTTTTATTAATTTAAACACATTTTAGGCTGAGCGCCAGCCTATTACTAAAAGGACAATGTCATTTATGTAAATCTGCCAGTATGTCTTTTAGCACACTATCTCGAAAACGGAAGGTCCTGTTATTTTAATATAAAAAAAAGGACATTTCTATAAAAGGAACATCGAATTCGATGACCCTGCACTCACTCTATTGGATTTTGGCTGAGCGTTAGGAAACTTTTTTACATTGGTCTTATGAATAACAAAGATAACAATGAGAATATCAGAGAACAAATTCTTAAACAGACTTACAAACAATCATATACTATTTTAATATGTGATATTTGGTTAATTTATTCTTAAAAATGTTGACTCCACTACACGAGTATATACATAAGATAATTCAATTTTAGTGCATGTGTATATAACAGTTCATTATTTTTTCTTGTTTTTGAACAATTTCAGCTTTCCATATTTGTGGTCTTGAAATATATGAAAACTATGATAATATGAAGTATATTACTTGGTTTATTTTATAAATATTTTATAATTCATATTAATGTAAATGATAATAAGCTATGCTACAGAAAACACGGCTATATATTTATGCTAAGAGCTGTAAAAATCTAATAAAATTAAATTTTATTTATTGTTTCTTTGGTACAAATTGTATTACAAAATAGCTTTTTTTGGATAGGTATTACTGTATTTATCAACAATGAAAACAACACGTTTTTGTATTATATAAAATTGTGGTTACATTTGCGAGGAAACGATGTTTTATAAACAAGAGAGTCAATTGAATCAGTGTTGTTGGGAACTATAATTTATCAACCGGCATGATTTCATATTGCAAATTACACACGTGCCAGGTTGTGAAAGATGAGATGTACACTTAAGCGATTATGTAAACAAATTGAAAAGGATATTAAATAAAGTTTATAGGTTATGTTACAGAAATTGGCTCACTTATGCTATAGTGTAATTTGCACAATATGAATTGTAGTTTTATAATGTGTAAATAACTGGTTTATTATTGAAATGGTTAAGACATCTAAATAGTCTTAAACAACAAGAGAAATATTAGAACTGCATCATGGACAACTCTACTAAATATCAAAAACAGGGATCTATTCATGATGTTTTGATCAAATTTAAGGAACAAGGTGTACCGCAACTAGAAGTCTTGGGTTCGAATAAAAAAATGTCTAATTTTAACTTGTGGCAATGGGCTAGTCCACAAAACGTTTCGGTGGAGTTTATTTTTAAAAACATTTATCCGTTTCAAAATGATGGGCCAAAACATAAGACCACAATTTTATATAAAGTAATATTGTGAAACTAGCAAATTCTCAATCTGTAATAAACTCCCTTTAAAACTATATTGTACGTTGTGTTTCTTAAATTTTGCCAACCACTAAAAAATTTTAATCTATTGGAAATTTAAAATACGTACAAATGAGAAAGTTTGATGGAAAGGTACATCATTATTTATAAGTTTTTGATAAACAACATGTTTTACATTTAAAAATGTTTGCCTATCTCTAACTAAGTTTGAGTGATAATTAAAGCAATTGTTTATCTTTACCATTAAACTATTTTAATTACTATATTATCAAGCGTAGCTATGTTCCACAATATACGTAGGTATATCATTCTAGTGAAAAGAATTATTTTTATAATTTACAAGTCAGCACTATTTACCCATTTTAAAATGGTAGTCCTCGAATAAATTTCAAACACCGGTCAAGAGCCAAAAATTTCTTCACAACAAAATTGGTTTCAAAGAAGACTAAAAACAGTTATGAGTTAGTCGGGAAAACAAGACTTACTGAATTTATTTACACATCTCTGGGTATTTACACTCCCTTAGAAACTGCGACTAAAATATATATAGTTTGCATTTAAAATTATTTGTAATATTCAGATGGTATCAGTATGACTTAGCAGCGCATGTGTTTTATCATTTCTGTCGCTATGAAATTATGTTATTGAGACGTTATGTATAAATGTTACAAAAATGTTTGTAAAGTGAGATTTGTAATACTCTTTATTTTGTGTTTTATGTCGTAAGATATAAGAAGAGTTGTAGCACACAAAGCTATAAAAAAATTTTATTGTTGTTCAGAGCAAAATATGATGTTGTAAGTAGTAATATGTCTAAAGGGGAACAACACTGACCATAAAACCTAAATCTTAGGTAAGATTGACTATTAACAAAACATTAAAATATTCTCTGAAATTGTCTAGACTATGTCAGTTTATTACGTGATCCGGTGTTAAGTGTATGAATAAACGGGCAAAAATATGTAATTTTTATATTTTATACGTAAAAAGGAACGTAAAATATAAACAGCGCTAACTTTACATCTAATGGTTTGCTATAATTCACAATCAATTTGCGTGTGGTAAAGATAAGTACAGATATAAATTAAAAAACGCGATGAATAAAGAGAGAAATATATTTTGTCACAAAGTATTTAAAAACCTGCAACTGACAAAGAGACTGAACCTACAAGAGCAGTATTTTCCAAAGACAAAAGGGGAGTTTAATCTCCTCTAGAGGCCTTTGGAGAATCGTGTCTTCCCACTTTTCACCCTTGCACACAATCTTTGTGCGGTATTTGTGTGATTCAATTGGAATATAGGTATACGTCTTTTCATTCAAGAGCATACATTTTTTAACATTAAGCAAGTATTTGTAGAAGTAAGTTTTAAGTAAAGTCTACATGGACAAATGAATGGTAAATTATAAAAGTTGTAAATTTAAATAAAATGTAGAATAAAATATGGTTTTTACGATTTTGAAAACATTCATCACTAGAATATAATTTTTAAGTTTAGTGTTTAGTGTTCTAATATTTGAAATAAAACACACGTTTTATTTTCTTATCAACTATTTATTAAACCTAATAATCTCTAAATAATATTTAAATTTTTAAATGTATTTACGTTATTATTATAGCTATCTAACGCGTGTATGACTGTAAGTTAGAGGAACGATGTATAAATATCCATGTATAATAATTATTATACTTTCATCTGGCACTTAAATTTCAAGGATAATGAATGGATTTGCAACAAGAAACAAACTACTGTGCAATCTGTAACTCATATAGTTGTAATCCAATTAATTTAATTAACAATACAACTTCCACAAAAATATATTATTAGCCACATCAGTGAATTTTGAATACAGAATTTATTCTTTTTGCTTACCTATTTCAGTGCGTTTAATAATTATATTTTAAACAACACAACGCCTATTTTATGTATAAAAAGATTAATATAGAATTCTTTTTAATTATTTAATATCTTACTATGCAGGTACATATTAAATACTTTTTTGCTTTGGTTAAACTGGATGGTTATATGTAAAGAGGATACGGATAAAGGATGCTAATACCGAGTAGTGTTATTCAAATATGGGCCTATTATTGTCACAAAAAATGGTTATTAGATTATTATTATTAGAAAATTTGGTTAACCTGTGTGGAGACTGTGTAACTGTCACGTCTTTTGCTCTCTTGCGACATTTAACTTTGTTGCTTCAGTATTTATATACTCGTATGATATTGGCCTTTTTGAGTATGTAACATTTCAATACAATCGGTTGAATAGCACAACGCACTAAAGGAAAACAAAAAACACAGACAGTTTCGTATTTACAATTTTATTTGTATGATATCATACTGTCTTCATTACCATTTTTATTCCATACTTGATGGCACTGCAAACTGAATCACAATGATAAATAAAGAAGCATAAAAGTGTATTTGCTAACTTACTGCCTGTGTTACGAATTACGAGCTTAAAATTTTTCACAGGGGTACAAGATTAAAACCCTTCAATTTTAATTAATGTAAACAAATGGAAACTGCAATCTGCAGTTGATTATCTTTACTACTGTCGCGTGCAGATGAGACACTTACAACTTCTCCCATCAGCTCGGGCAGCCATCAACTGAATGTGTGGTTAGAAACTGATAGAGACTGTGGGAATTGTTCATGTGGTTGTACTAAAGAATAACTGAGTGTCCTACTAGAATAAAATTAAATAATTTATCATTGAGTATGCATCGAATCTTATAATCTAAATAAATATTAAAATGTTAGAGCAACAGCAAAAATGGAAGAATTTGGTTGCAAATATAATGTTAAATCAGATGTAACTATATTTCGCTGACAAGAACCGGTTGTGAAAGCGTGCCGTGAACCAGACATTTACACAACGAATAACAAGACTCACGGACCGGAAAAGAGGACAGTGCAGGGCATCGTCATAACCTTTTGCCGTCCTGATAGGTCCAACCTCGAGAAGAAACCTAACCAAGGAACTTCCTGAAATTTCAGATACCAACTTTGAAGGTTTTGAGTAGTAACTTTAAGTAGTGACAAAGTAATATTTAGGACTCGTATTAAAACCAAATACTTATTTATATGAATTTTGTAATAATTTACAATAAATCCATAAAGTACAGTTTAAAGTCTATGAATTTTAATCAATTACACTTTATTAACTACAGTGTAATACCTATATTAATTTAATAGGAGGTTTGTAACAGAGCTGTAAACGTCAAGTGAGAAACTCCTCCTACACATACAACATGTGACCAAAAATGGTTTTAAACTACATTTTCGAAAAAAAAAACAAAAAAAAATTGAAATCGTTGGACAAACAACACTCGAAATGTTTTTTACACGTTTTACTATTCTTTGGTAATGCGGGAGCTATGCTCTTGGTCATGTTTCGTTAACAGTATGAAAGAAACTGAGGAGTAACTGTAGGTACGTTATAGATTTATTATAAAGAACAGACATTTCTCCCTTAATAACTCAGATTTAAATATAATTTTTGTTATTTTAATAGAAAAATAACCATGAAGTGACGATTTTTATAGGCTTCATAACATACGAAACAACATGACAGACTTTGTAACGTTACCGACAATTTGGTAGTGTTAAAATGAACAAGTTGCTAGTGAGCTAACCAAGTATCATTATATGCACGACACTACAAAATTTAACAAGATTAAGGGGACATGGAACTTAATATTTTGATTTTTTTTAGGTTTTTATTTTTTTGCAAATTATTATAGTTTGATTTGTTACAAAAAAAATGATACCACTCCCACATTTCTATGACAACTATAACCCTTATAGAAAAATTAAACAAAATATCTTGTCCCGTGCAATATTCAACCGATCCGTGATGACAAGAGGTGTTATGATATCTGACTCACTTAGGGGACGGTGACTCTAAGGGTCATGCAGCTGTCAATGAATCAAAGCCTTATGGAGATATAAATATAGAAAAGGCTGAGTGTATAGGACATGTTTCCAAAAGGATGGGGTCGCGACTTCGAAAGCTGTGTAAGACAACGGGAACATTGAGTGATGGTAAAGCACTTGGTGGAAAAGGTAGGCTTATTGGCCCTGAAATAGATACCATTTAGTCCTACTATGGTAATGCCATAAAAAAACAACAGGGATGACTTACTTGACATGAAAAAGGCCATATGGGCAATTTTCTACTATAAAATGTCAACAGATGCTAACCCTAAGCATACTTTATGCCTCGAAGGAGAACTTTCATGGTGCGGTTTCAACCGAGCAAAAATAACTAAAGAGCCATATTCCAACAGCACTCTCTTCCTGAAGTAGTTTTAAATGCCATCAAACCTGTCTTCAACGACTTATCAAACAACACTCTTCTAAGTCGATGCACTTTAGGTCGTACCCAAAATCCAAACGAGTCATTGAATGGAGTTATATGGAAGCGCCTGCCAAAAACTGTATTTGTAGGTATGACAACCTTAAAAATAGGAGTATATGATGCAGTTATTAGTTTTAACAAAGGTGCTTTAGGGAAACTAGATGTTTTACAAGCTCTTAAACTAAAATACAGTGATAATTGCAATCTGCGCCTTCAGAAAATTGATAGAAAAAGAGTGTATGAAGCTGAAAAGAAAGTTCAGGATTCACAAAAGAGGAAAAGGAAACAAAAGAGGATGGCTAAAAGGAAGATTGAAAAGAAAGATAAGTTCAAGGACTATGAACCAGGAATGTTTTAATGCTGGTAAGTTACAAAAATTTTAAATCTAGTATAATCTCTTACTTTAAACTGCGTTTACCGAAAATTTCATTTTCGCACACTTATGCCCGGTTTTCTCAGAAACCGTTCAAGATAGAAGCTTCAAATTTTTGTCACATAATTATAATGCATATTTGTACAAATATACCTATTATTATCTTGGTATCTGTTTTTATTGGAAATATATGAATTAAACATGTTAAAAAATAAATCTTTAAAATGGTACTTTAAAAAAAATTTTTTTTGAGAGGTTTAAAGTTGAGATATTTATTTGAAAATAGATCTGTTTGTAAAGCAAAAGAGGTAGTACAAAATATGAAAATTTCGTAGGTCTATCTCCAATGGCCTCTGAAAAAAATGGGCATAAAGATAGCAAAATTAGCATTGTCGGTATAGGGTGTACCATGTCCCCTTAATTACTTAGTAAATTAGCTGTAAAAGAGACGTCGTGAAGGCAATTTAACATTATGCTTTCTTAATGGTTTAATGAGATTGAGGCTAACCATCAAATCGTGTGTGTGCACATATGCAATAGCTTTAAACCTAAGTTAATTAAAATGCTATTGTTAATTTTTGTTATATTTTTTTCTGATCCATTATCCAATCTAGTATCAAACCAAATATGATGATTTCAATATATAAAAACAAAAAATATTGTAGGTAATGATTTTTGGTATATGACCTGAAACTCCAGCCCAAACTGTTTGTAGCTTTAATGCTGGCTAGGCTCCGATAACTATTCGCTAGTGATCAAAATAGAATACCCAAAGCGGGATTCAAACCGATTCCTTGAGTTAATAAGCCGAGACATTAGCCGCTGAGCTATTAGAGCTAATATGTACTCAGGTCGCTACGAACAATTGCGAGTATCAGGCGATTCATCAGATAGTCTGGTAATATAGATATTATTTTTAACAAAGTGTTGATTTATAATTGTCTAAAATTGTATTATTATCAGTACTGTAATTTAGCAACGAAATTTTATAAATTTGTATTTAGTTTAGACTTACATGCTGATCATGGACATTTTATATTTACCCTACTCGTAAGCGAGAATCATTTTCCAATATGCACCTCCTTATCGGTGGGTGAGATTAACTTTGTAGAATAGTTTCGTAATACCTCGAAGAAACTGGTTGGTCTAATTATTTTACTATAGGCAATTTTTAATTGTTCAAACTAAATTTTATAGGATTGCTGGTGAAGCCAATACGTACATGGTGGACTAAGAAGAATACTACAGTGAAAAAGTGTGTTTCAACTTACTTTTGAGTGATTTACCATAAAACATCCAAACATGTTCAGAAACTTTTTCACACATAGTATTAATATGACTAAAACACGAGGTTATCCAGCAGCACAATTAGTAAACATAGTAACGAAAATATGAATTTTGAGATGAAGCCGAGCAGGTATCAAAATTAAAACAAGTTTCTCTTCAATGAAACACAGGGTATGTTTAATGCATGCAAAAACAATACAGTTATATTTAGTTTAGAGTTTCGTTGATAAATAAGAACATGAAACTAATTTATGTTTAAGCCTAAATTATTTAGGATGTTCCATTAAATATTTAAATGGTTAGTTTACGCTGTATTTTTAATTTTTTTATGAAACTAAAATAGTTATGTTAAGTTTTATACAGTTATATATCAGAGTGCCCCTATGACTTTACAAAGTAACATAGATCTACTAACACGTCTCGTCAGGTACTATTTAACAAGGGGAAGAAACTAACACAGTTATGTGTAAAAACAACATTTGCTCAGTTATATAAAGATGAAAAGTATAAAGGTAAAATCGATATGCAGGATAATGCAAAGATCTAGTACTTGCGGTTGTTTATTAACTATGTTTCGTTTATTTAGACTACGGAACACATCAATGACACCATTTATAGCATTTTTATATTAGGACGATACATATTTCTGTTTGTTTTTGTAGAGCGAAGGCATAATCATATACAACTTTCAAATAATATATGTTTTACTGCTGAAAATATTATGAACTTATTAGAATAAATGTTTTATGTACAGATTTAAATACATATTGAATTGCACTTTAGAAAAATAACTAAACACCGTTTGTATGATCTTTCATAATGCTAAAATCACAAAATAAGGGCAAAAAGTTCATTACGTTGAACATTGACATTATAGGTGAAAACACAAGGTAATTTAACTACAGCCGGTCCTTAAATTTGATTATTAAACTTCTAAAACCAACAATAACCCTTGCTAAAAGGGCTAATGAATATCTGGGTTCTGTAAATATATGGCCTATAATTTCACTCTTACACAACACGATACATAAAATTGTATACGCCAGAGACAATACAATGTTATGTGTTCCAATTGTGTAGTCGCCAATATAATTGCCACTAACTACTCATGAATACCTTACCAAACAAAGCCTGTGTTATCTGTAAAGTTGCTACAAACAAATGACTAAAGTTTGTCTGGAGGTTGAAGATCGGCTACTAAAATTATAACATTTGCATAGAAATTACCTCCATAACTCTATTTCATTGTTTCAAATCTCTAATTACAATGGGTAATCCCTGCATACGAATTGTTTTCTTCGAATTGAGTAATTTTGTAGGCCTAGGTTTTATGATAAAATACGCTTACAAAGAAACGGAAGTATTGGGCAAATAATAGGTAATAAGATATTTTTAAAAATTATATAATTCGTTGATACACATCTCTATATTTAAAAGTTTAATTGGAAAGTTGTTAAAATTATTCATTATAATGGTAATTGTGTTGAAAAATAATAATGCATTTTCAAATTCAATATGTCAATACGATATAATATATTATTAAATTTGCCTCTCTTCCAGCTGTACTTAAAAGACTTATTTCAAAATTACACAACGGTTAGTTACAAAGTTTAACACCATAATATATTTGCACCTACTTGAGGGAAGCTGGCCAACTGGTGTATTAGTTGTTTAAATTAAATTTTAATCAATCCAGTAATCAATAACTATGTGTAATAGAAAATTTATACTAACGCAATATGTGAACGTGTCTGGTTTTTGTCAATGTTTGAATTTAACAAAATAAATATTACCTAACGTCTCTTATCATATTTCTGTAAATATTATTACTTAGTTCTATTTCAGAAATTAGTTTATTAACTTTAAACTTTTCTCGTGGTTTAAAATAAATAAATTTCTTTTTTTAATTTTAATTAAGTTTTAAAAGGTAGGAAGAGTATTAGAAAACTGAAGAAATCCTTCCTTATACATAGACTATATTTCATAAAATGAAATCAAATTACATGAAAATTTACGCCATTGGGTTAACATTTGTTGGCACAAAAATCAGGTAGTTCAGTTTAAATTAAGGTTTAAATTTAGTTACAATTCGTATTCAGGGGGTAGTCCTGTAATTACATATCTGAAGTAATGGGATGCAAGATAATTGCAGGTAATTTCTATGCAAATGCTTACCATAGCCGACCTTCCCAGTTCCAGCCAGACTTTTTCCCTTTATTGTTGGCAACTTTACAGACAGCATTGGATAGTCCGGTAACAATATAAAAAAAATAGCACATTTTTCTGCCAAACAAATTATTTATGAAGTTGATAATACAAATTACATAAAATCACCAATCGTGTATTAAGCTCGCGCTCTGCCTCGCTGGTATTGTAGATGAGTTTTAATTCAGTAAGCCTCTCCTTTCGAGTTTAAATAGATATAACAGTTATTCCACTATTAATTTTTATACTAATCATCCTTAAAATTATTAACCTGAATGGAGTACCTGGGAGTACAGTGGTTGAGATATGAATTATTTTGAATTACCATTATAACATCTATAACTAGAAAACGTAAACTAAACTTAAAAAACATAACACAAATAATATGTTTTGGTCCATTTATGCATCAGTATTATTATATTGTAATTCATTCTATCAGTATGTAAAAGGTAATCTCCATTTCACGAAACGAATTAAAAAATCTAATAATTTCTTTAATTTATTTTACTTTTTTAATGGCCGGTGAACAATCCTGTTTGCCAGCTATTGAAACAAAGTTACAGAAAGGAATGTGTTACACTCATTATCTTTTTCTGAAGTACGCAGAAAACGTATAATAATAGATTTTGGTGTAATAGTGTATCCACAGTTATGAATCACTTCATGTACCACACTAAAATGTTCCCTGAACGCTAATCAGTTACTAGTTATCTGGTCGGAAAGTTAAGTGTCGTTGACGAGGTGTACTGTGGAGGATTCAGGATTAGTTTATGATGAGTAGTATTAATTCTCCGTCGGGTTAATGAACTGGTTAGATTGTAGTGAGGCAACGTTAACAAACGTAAAAAATGGACGTGACCTACAAAGGGATTTGGTTCGTGCGACCGAAATAAACTCAGCCATCTGCATGATAGAGACAAGAGGAGGTTGAGGGTGCAGATATTAGAGTGCATAAATATAAGATAGACACAATACTTTACAAAATGAAAGCTAGCTCATTTTCCAAAATAGTTTTATGCAATTTATACAAGGATTACAATGACAACCTAACAGCAACCAATGCAGTTATTTAACATAATTTAATCTACAATTTTAAGAAGTAATTTAAAACAACTAAGTTTTAACGGAAAAAGTTTATGGACTGCATTTAACTACAAGGACTGCAGAAAAAAGGTTATAGATTATTAAAATTCAAAACAAACAGACACTGATTCGGAGAACCATGTTTAAGTTAGAGAGTGACAAAACAATGTTTCCAAGACCAACGTATTTATATTTTTAATCGGAGCAACAAGGCAGACTTAGGAGTGGTTTGGAAATACTCGTATGATTAATTCGAACCAGAAATGCTCCTACGCCAAAACGTGACACAAGTGTGAGGTTAAATTTTGACACTCTTAAGGATGAACACTAAAATAATATGTTGTGGTCAATAACCACTTACTTTAAAAACTGTCATAGGAATTTATCATATTATATCATTAGAGCCTTTGCTATTAGGACATCGAATTTCAGAATTCCGTGTGAAACCGCGAGTAAAAGCTAGTCTGTTTATAAAATGAAAAACTGCCTGTGAAGGTAAGCGTTCATGATCCACCTTTCTGTGCATCTCTGTAAGGTAGTCATCGCTGCCCATTGTCTCGCACATTAGATACAAATTATTAAAACTCTCATAAAATTGTATTTTGAACAGGCGCCCACAACGCGATTCCATATGAAAGGTATAAATTAAGCCACAATACGAGGCTGCACATATATGCAGAGGAATGTCCTCTCGAGAACCGCGGTCTTGTATTGCAATAATCTGTACCTAATTTATTATTTCTTATGTGCCATCCAGGACTTCCTTCAACTAAGTTATCCTCTTTTCGTCCTCTTACTCAATGAGTCACTCAGTTATTTTTCTTCAGAAATCTTTTGTTAATAAACCAACAGGTAAGAAAAGAAATGACTAAACACTGCAATCATTTAAATCTTTAACTACATTTGTTAGTCATTTGTTAGTTAGTTAGATGTTTGTTAAAGTCAAAGCCTGAAATGCGAAAACAATATTCCTTTCATTTAGGGTTTATTAAAGGCCTCAGATCATAGGAGATTACAGCCCTTTGATCCGGTACCTCTCTCTAGCCTTGATCTGTAGATCTAGCCTTATCGGATATCCCACCTAACAAAGACCCTTCAGTGGGAATATACCCATGGTTTCTCGACAATATTGCGAAAACTTTTAAGCACTGCTTACTGTACTGCGTGGTGACGCTACTTATTAACCAATAGCCTTTGATAGAGTCTATTTCACTTCAGCAATAACGACCACGCTTAGGTCTGGAGTTCACTTACGAAGAGTCCCTACTAAGCGTCTCCAAGCACCCCGATCAAGCACACGCTGCAAGGGGCTGGGCTGAAATTGAGGTCATTAGCCGTGGATAAGCGACGAGGTCCCTGGATCTTCAATCCGCCTCTGTATTTTTAAAGCACGACCCCGTACGCTTACCTAATTTTAACTGACCACCAATTTTATGATCAAAATTTAAAGATTCGTTGAAAGCGGCCGGTAGGCAAAGTCTAACAACGAAGATCGGGTTCGTTGCATGAAAGTGCAACGACCATGTAAGTACGGGAGAACACTTTCCTGGGATGTTACCTTCACAACAATAATCTATGGACCCTAAAATATGCTTGTGAAAGTAAATATGGATAGTTGCTTTTTTGTATTTTAAACTTTTATTGTAATTTTTCCTGCAGTTTTTATTAAGGTGGACACAGCATATGAGTAGAGGTAGGAAAGAGCTTTTAAAAGCATACATATGAATAAATCTTCCTCACGCAGCCATATGATAACTTAGAGACACATTTGTTACATTAAATGTTCGTTAACTACAGATTTAAAAATATATATCATTTTAATACACATAAATAATACATTCTTTATACACTGTAATCAACCAATATAGCATCGAGAGTCAGGGTTAATGAAACGTCTCTCTTACAGATAGACGTAAAAAGAAGATAACGTAAAATTATCGTATGTTAAGGAAGCAACATTGATCATAGTTTTGCCTAGTTCGTTTTGATTCGTCAATTCAAGTTACTCATGAAAGACCTTGTGTATTATTAGTATAATGATATTAGTATATTCGTAAAAAGGGTTTTTGCTATGTAATTCGTGTAAAATTATATTTGTAGGATTTATGAAATATTTAAGATATGTCTTTATGAAGTAATGTCATTTTGAAGTAGGTTTGGTAATATCTACTGTGCATTTTACCAGGGTAAATTTGCAATTAACAGTAACCAGAACCAATCCATTCTTTGAAGCATGCTTATATATGATTTAAATTTAATCGAAGGTCATATTTTCCTGTTAGTACTTTTGTTCCCTAAGATCTACAACAATGGATTAAATCTATTTTACAGCGTTCACGGTTGGCCAAGTGTAATGTTAAACAACACTGAGTGTTTTAACAGTTCAGGATGTTGTGTCGTGCGACTGTTACAATGTAAACAATAAACACACCTCAAAGGGTTGAATTGGCTACAACAAACACATCGCTTGTTTACTTCACAGTATCTAAAAACTTTATGATTCAAAGCATTGCATATTAATTAATATAGAAGAGTTTAAATGTCTTAGTACGGGTTTCAGTATATAATTATGTGTACGTACCCTACAATGCTGTAAGTGTTTACAAAACAAATGTTACACTCGGTGTTTAAGTAAAATATAGATTATTTTCAGACGACACACAATGGTAACCTAAATTCTGAAAATAATAGAAATTAGTGTATCATATAAACTTTAAAAATCAATTAATTTATACAAGATATAAATGTCACAATAATCTGCTCTAAATCAATTATTCACTATTCGATTTAAGTACATTTGATGTCATTAGATTTCTGTTAGTTTTATAAAAAAATGTTATTCTTGTGCATTTTAATCTTAAGGAAACATGCTGCTTTTAAGATATTAAAATTTTAAAAGATTTCATGGGCACTATTTTGAAATCATTAAAGATAATATCATTATATATTGTTCAGTAACTGGCCTTGTAAATACTTGAGCCAAATTTGGTATAATTCAAAGTATTAGTGTTTAAGATATTATTATTTTAATACGAAACACACACATACAGACATATGGAAAACTAAGCATCAGAAACCATGTTCATATGGGAAAATGTGATTATCTTGTCCTGAGCAATAACGTTGTATACCTTTGAGGTAGGATACGATAAGCGGATCCGGTTTTTTATATCGAAATTGGCAAACGATATTACTTAATCATAACCATCGATATAATCAATCGATACCGATTAATTATTTTGAACTATTATCTTAAATAATCTATATCAACAGCTGCAAACACTCGAAAATAATACACGTAGGATAATATTTCAATTTCACATAAGTAATTATGATTATTAAAAAATGGCAGTCAATTTTAGAAATCTACACGACGTTGCTTTTTCGTGGCTTTAACATGTTGGAATCGTACCGAAAACCCCATTATGAGAAATTTGTGGGAAAGAAACATCTGTAACTGTGAGAGGAGCAAATATGGTCGTCTTCAGTTTTCCTAATTTTGGTTATAAGAATTTGTTTGATCACTGTAAATATTCATATTTTAATTTATATTATATAATTTATATTTTAATTCATATTTTAATTTAAAACATATGATTGTTATTGAGGACTATAGGTACTTTTATATCGATTGATAGTCTAGGATTTGAGATGCGAATATTAGGTATCGATGACTATATTCTTCGATATAAAAAACCGGGTCCGCTTATCGTACCCTACCCTACCTTTGTCCAGAGAGTTACGGGTCACTCTGTACATTCAATTATGATAATTATAAATTAAAGTACTGTATGTAATGAATTAAATTAATTTTAAACTACGATATTAGTTTTTTAAGTTATATCCAAATGTACTTACTAAAGCCATCTAATTACTTATGGAATGTCAGTACACATAAAGAATTTATCTTAGTATTAACGTTTATCAACAAAATTATTGAAATTTAATAATGTTAAAGGGACGATTAAAACACTTTTTAGAAATAAAAATAGGAAAGTTTTATATTAAGTTCATAACCATTAAAAATTACCATGTAATTGAGGTAACAATCATGCTTTCAATTAAAATATACAATTAAAAAATTCTTTAATTTTAATAAACACGCATGCTTTTATAAAATCGGTATATTTCATCACTTTATAAATGAAGACCACTGAAACTAGATAAAAGATGTCAAATTATCAATCACTGATAAGAAAACAAAGGATATCCTAATTATAATAATCCGGTTGTCGTAGATAAGAATGAGAGGAGGAAAAAACTTTGAGAAGACTCAGTGGTAAAACCACAGTTATTGCTGAGCCTCAATGCATTTAAATTGGGCTCAAATGTTAACACCCACACTTAAGATGCTCCAATCACTAATATGAGGTGTCTTTAGTTTTTATGTTCATTGGTGTAATCCCATTTGTTTTCAGGAAAGAAATACGTCTTTTTATATTTCTTAGTATGCTAGCATTCAGGAATGTGAGTAAATGATGAAGAAATCTTTTAAGTAAATGAGCTGAAAGTTAAGTACTGAGATTACAATAATTTCTAAACTAATTTAAATTTATAAATGAGATATAATAATTAACCATGCCTAATATTAGTTACATAGATTTTCTACCATTTATAGCTTAATCAATCTAAACGTGCAATATTGAGAAAATGGTAATATTTCGGTTTCAAAAAGTTACTGTACATTACAATAATAATTGTTTACAAATCGTTTTATAAACTCATAAAAAACAACTTTCTTTTAGTGTAAACTATTTCTATTTGAGTTAGAATAAGGTCCTTTCGTGTGGCATCTTTTACGTGTTAAATATTTTACAAGTGAGTAACTCTATGTTACTTAAAAATCAGTTAAAATCGTATGTTTTTATTTTGCATAGGTACAGTTACACAGAAAACAAAACCATTTATATTATTGAATGAATGGTCTTTTCATATTATCCCCGGCTAAAAACTCAGAAAGATAGATTCCATGTGTGGCTGTCATCTCATATAATCGAGTGTAACATTCATTATGGGCTATAGAAAATATAATTTTTAAACACTGAAACTAAATAATCCCTTGAGACAAGACAACAGGCTAAAGTAGTTTAAAATCTTATGTTAACATATTCATTATTTAGTTTTATCGGCCTTTAAGTATTATCTCACATCGCAGTATTTTATAGTGCATATTGTATAACTATAATACACAATTTTTTTATACAAACATTTTTTTATATTGTGTATTATATATGGAAGCTATAAAGGTGTTGCAAAAAATCTAGATGCATCATACATCAAATTAATCAGTGAAAATAGCTTGTAAAGATCCTTCTGACAATACTCTACAAGTCGTTATTCAGAAATTTCCAATTTCTACCTGGAAGTGTGTTACTTCCAAATTCCCAGTGACACCCGCAGGTGTAGCACATTTACAAATATGTGATAGATGATCACATATACTCTTTGGAACTGTCTGTGTTACCATTTTTGTTTTTGTAACTATTTTCCAAGATTAAATCTGTAAAAAACATAGCTTGTGCATGTCCATAATAAGCATGGTCATATCCACAGTTGTGCATGTTCATCAACTGATAATCCTTCAAGTAGGTGAGACTACAAATATTAGAGTATATTTGCTAACTAGGATATTCAATTCAAGGTATGAATACATTCATTTGCATACATTATTAAACTAGTTTTTTGTGAGAAAACAAATCTCATTGTAACTTCCAGGAACAATCGATTTGTAGCTAAACATCCTTATAATGTGTAGATATATTTATAGCTGTATATATTTATATTTAAAGACGCGCTCGTTATATTTATTCACTGTGTATATATAAAATGATTTACATTTTAGTTTACTTAAAAGCAGTACTAGTTTGAATACACTTATAACCTATTTTTATTGAGGAACTCGGCCTGGTGGCCACGTTGGTTTTCAAGTATGTCCTATTTCTAATGAGGACCTGGGCCTGAACGCCTCGGGAGCTATTTGTATTTTATGACGCCCTAATTTATTCCGATGCCACTACTTTTAAACCTCAGTATTTAAAATAAAGTTATAATTTTACAACCATTCACCAGTTGAGACGCCTAAACTCAACCTTCCGTTTCTATAACGTAAATCATAAAAAAAATATTCATACCCCCTCATTTTTGGGATTCCATGATAAGAAGTTTAAAAATACTAGAATAAAGAAAATCATATTTTATAGTCCTCATTATTGTATATTCTAAAAAACTGCTAGTTCTATGAATAGAGCACTATTTTTTTACATTTTTAGGTCCAAGAAAACAAAGTCACATATTATGTCTTTACTTCCAGTTCGAACTCTCTGATTCTCACGTATTCCTTGACTGCGGTCTTGTAAAAAACCTAAAAATGTTATTTTTCTCCATAAGCCAATCTGCTTGAGGCACTCCAATAGAAATATCTGAAAATACATTGATAACGAAAATCCTACTTTTTAGGACTTCAGTGTCGAATAATGTTCAACTTTATAACAAAAATCTTGTTTTTTAATTTTTGATCATTTTGAAGCCTTGAATTTTTCTTTTGTTGCTTTTGAAAGTTTACGCATCGTATTTAGAACTGCAATAAGGAGGAAATGTTTGTAATGTATAGCTTTATAATAAATATTTTAATACTTGAATCTTTATATTTGGCGTCGCTTTCAACGATTGTTTGGTATATGCTCTGGTAACTTTAATTTTACAAAGTTAAATTGTATACAATTTGTAGTTGTTTTAAACTCAGTTATTTTTATTTCAAAAACCATTTTATTTTTTTTCTTTCATTTACTTCAGTATATCTTTTGGTAGTATTTAAGCGAGAATCCTACACACTAAATATATATGTTGAAGAACATAAATGACAGACACATTAAACTATTCTCCGTCAATTACTTTTAAAATATTATGTTAACATAGTACGTTTTAATTTTACTAATAAAAATGACTCAGAAGCTTCTTGATTTTATATAACATTCATCATTTCAAACTGTATGTTAATAAATTATTGCAGTAAGAAATAGTAAAGTGTCACTAGGAATTACCTGTTCTTTAGTAGGTTTAAGCTCACAACTTCTAAATTATAATTTTCTGTTATTATTCCGGAGAGTAATGAAACGGAAAGTTAAGCAGAAGTGGATTTGTTTACTTAGAATTTATTAAGAGTAATATTACTTTCCTTCTACGCTGTTTACAAGAGGAATAATATTTCTAGAAACATAACAAACTTGTAATTTATGTTCAGTGGTATACGCTCAACTCTCATTAGATTTTATAAGCGCCTGAACTATAAATTGTTTATAAAAAGATATATTTTTAAGTTTTTTTTGTTAATTACACAAAATACATTAATTTTACTTAACTATTGATGACAATCTAACTTTATGAAATTTATCAGAGACGCATACAACTTTGATTATGTAAGCTAATATATATATATAAAATTAGATTATCATAAATTGTAGATTAAAATGAATGTATTTTGTCTACTTAACATTAAAGCTTCAAAAATGTTTTTATAAGACATTAATAGAACAAACGCTCACAAAAGCTAGTGTGAGTTGAGCGTATTCGTATTTGACTGACATTATAAAATAATATGGAATACGCAAACTAGCACTCACGTGCTGGGAACTCCTAGAGATTAAGAAGGTAAACAAAATACTCCTAGAAAATATAAATTCTCAGTATGGAATCTCCCAAAGACTGATATATTTTAGAGCCCGGTATTTTCTGGAAGTTTAAAACTCTGAAAGTTTGGTAGCTTTCAAAGTTCTCAAGTCTCGGATATCCCTGAGGCCGTATTTTCTCGTAGTCTTAAATCTTCCAGATACCACCTTCTTTTCAAAAATCGCTTATCCTAGGAGCTTTCAGAGACTTTGTGATCTCAGTTTCCCGCAGCTCCCAGGTTCTGAGGATTGTTAAGCAGAAAACCTCTTGGGGTGTTAATGCTTTCAAAGGCCGGGTACTCATCAATTTGGGGGGTCGTTATTTAAAAATACTACTATGTCATACGAACTGTAATGGAAATTAGTTTAACTCTTGTAGTAATGGAGCCACAAGGTCTTGTTTGTATTACGTTTATGAGTAGTTATAAAGTGTAGGTTCTGGGACAGGACCTTTGACCCCTGTTATCTCTCTGCGGGGGGTCCTTATCAGTGATAACCTTTGACATTTCCGCATATTTTAAGATAAGCACGTGCCAGATAACCTTGACCCCAATTAAAAAGCAATTGACCTCAATTAAATAACAATTAGATAAGCCCGCGAGGTCGCTACTATTGTTTACGTTTCGTTATCGGCACGCGCCGGTTCGTATCGCGAATTCTTCACCTCTAGGTCATTGAAGTTGATATTATTGTTTACTTTCATCCCACTTTGGCGGAGAAAAAAACATTAAAATGTCAGAAGAACAAAGAAAAGCTTACAATTTAAGAGTTTTGAGAAATAGGTATCAAATATTCTACGAGAGACGTGAAGGTGAACGAATTCAGAGCTCTTTCGTTTCATCTTCGACTTGGACGTGGGGTGATTCAAAATATTACAAAGCACAGGTTTCACGTCCAACGGATACAAACAACTGCGTACAAGACTCTCAAGTTTCAAGTAGTGGCAGCTAGCTCTAAGGATGAAGATTTGAGACCGGTTACAACTTTTCATAAAACTTATAATTGAGAGTAATAAAAATTTTGTGAAAGATTTACTAGTAAAAAAAAATAATTTTATAATTTTGTTTTGATGTCTTAATAAAGTTAGAAGAGAGTTTCAGAAGATGATTGGTACAATTCATTCGTAAACTTCAAATTGCAGAGAAAGAAAAAAAGATTGTTGAAGATTTACTAGTAAAACAATTTTTTTATGTATATATATATGTTTAATATAAATATAACTTTTTTACTGAGGTATTAATTTTAATTTGTGTTAACATCCCAATAAAGATAGAAGTGTGAAAGATTCAACAGCTCAGAAGATGATTGGTATAATATTCATTATACTAAGCTTTGATATCAATTGACCTGACCTCTGATAAATGTTTTATCTAACAACCAATTTAATTTTTAAAGTAAGCGGTATTGTTTGATCCACCGCTAACAGTGATTATGCACCGAAACATGCTTGCAACGTCTGCTCTCCTGATAATATCACATTTTTACTTGTCCTTTATTTACCCTTGTTTACTACATTTTGTCGACACGTGGTCACCTTAAACCTTTAGAATGATTAAAACTGTAAATTTCTATCAACACGTGTTCGCCTTTAACCTCAAACGTCAGTTCTGGATGGGTATATAGCGTTCTCCTCTTCAGAGAGTTGATCAAGTTCAATTTTCGACTTCTACTCGTCCGCTTCTCACTTAACAAGTAAGTACAACTATAAAATAGTGTGATAGAAAATGGAAACCTTGCGGTGTTAACACAAGTTTTCTATCGCACTTTTAAAATAATAATAAGTACTTAGTTTTATGGAGCAGAGAATGGAAACCTTGCGGTGTTAACGTAAGTTCTCTGTTTAGCTAGACATACACAATTATTATCATAAACAGCTTTAATTAAAGTAAAACTTATTATTTTTTAGTGTCGAAGTCTCAACTAGGGTTCGTGCGTCTAACTGAAAACGCTTTTCCTCCACATAGAAGCTCACCTTCAGCTGCTGGTTTTGATTTATGTAGTGCCTATGATTATGTAGTACAGAAATTTGGCAGACAATTAATTAAGACAGATATAGCAATTAAACTACCTGAAAACTGTTATGGTAGAATAGCACCTAGATCCGGTTTGGCTCTACATCATTTCATTGATGTTGGAGCAGGTGTAGTTGACAGGGACTATACGGGGAATGTAGGTGTTGTACTATTTAATCATTCAAATCAAGACTTTGTTATTAAAAAAGGAGGACAGGATAGCACAACTAATTTGTGAATTAATACTGTATCCTGAGTTATGTGAGCTTTCTGACGTGGGAGAGACCGTGAGAGGATCACATGGGTTTGGGTCTAGTGGTGTGTAGTATTAAAATAATTATAAAACTTTTTAAAGAAGATTTATTTAAGTTAAAATAAAATATTATATTTTTGTTAACTTTTGCAAGCGTTTTAACAGGTTAACTAATTTTCTTTTTTTCTTTTAATGCAGAAAATGGAGCAAGCCCATCATGTCGTGGAAACCGTGGATTCTGACAATGAATCCATGAGATCTGATGCCGTGGTTGACCAACCAAAGAAAAGCACTTCTTCTTCTTCAAAAGTAGAGGGTGCGTTGATCAGCTTGATAGTTTTGATTCAAAATTTGTATACGGTTGGGTTAAATTCTTTGGATATGTGGGAGAAGGCAGTCAACGGACTAAAAAAATGCGAAACTTTGAAAAACAACTTTGACGCTATGGCCCTAGTGTTTGACTTAACACAACTTATGAACGTTTTTTATTCCAATGTACATATTAACCCAGTAGATCTTAGTCAAGAAAAGGTCCCGTTGCTCACTGCAGAAGTTAAAACATACGATGAAGTAATGTCTTTTTTTAAACCAATTTTAAGTAAAAAACCGTTGAAAGGGAAAAAAATACACACCTGAAATAGTTAATGCTGTAATTCAATGTTTAAATTATATTCTTTCGGGCTCATCTAAAAAATGAAGAAGAAGAAAAGAAAAAGTAGCAAGAGAGGTAGATCAAAACAGTTAAAACAAAAATCTGTTAAAAAACTTAAGAAATCTCGATCAGCCTCAACCTCCTCGTCTTCTTCTTCTTCATCTTCTTCTAGTTCATCGTCTTCATCAGACTCATCTTCTTGCAGTGAAGACACGGAATCTGAATCAGACTTTGATAGTCTTTTTAGAAGTAGGAAAGGGAAGGGTCCAATAGTCTTAAGTCAACAATTTCAATGTTTAAAAAATAAGAAAAGATTAAGGTTTACTTCTCCAGGAGAGCAGGGTACGCATTTAATAAAAATCGAAATTACTAAAACAAAAGACCTAAAGTATTGCAGTTCAAGTAGCATGTATTGGCAGATGGTATCAAAAAAAGGCTTGTTTTTGATTGATTCCACTAAAGGTGATGAAAAGGAAGCTCTAAAAAAACTGTCTTCTATTTTAACTATTTTTGGTAAGAAGGTTAAAAACATTGAAAAATACAAAATTAACGGTGATTGATCAGAAAGTAAAGAAGTAAACATATTATGTAAATAGGGTTAGTTAAGTGATATTTCTTTCTTCTATCTTAACCACTTTAGAAATTTTTTTTTTTTTTTTCAGATTAGTTTTACATTCAAATTTTACAATGGCTAAGAGATCACACTCCAGTTTAGCCGGTGATGAACAGGCTATGGAAGTAGATGCTCTACCTACAAGATTGACTAAGCGGAGACGTCTTGAAGTTGTTACTCGTGTTGATGAGTTTATCGAGATAAAAACCGCTTTCAAGGGAATACTTAAAACTTTTTTCCTTAAAAACAGTGATTTGAATTTATTAAATATTTGTGATTTTCTCCAACAACATGAGGATAAACTCGAACGTTTAATTAACAGGGTCATAGCCGAAAGTGATGCTATTAAGTTTAATATTGTGCTTGAGTGTACTTATGTAAAACCTCTTAGCCAAGAGGTAACACCTCGCGCATTCAAAACCAGAAACAAGAAGGTTTTGGAAGAAACTTCCATTTCCAGAGTTGTACAAAAAATGTTTAGAAAAATTTGTAGAGAAGAGAGTGAACAGTTAAGCAAAGGGAGTGTGGGTGGACTCTTCTACATATTGATGGGATTTTAGTACGATTCAGCAGGTACAAACCGCTTAGAGGTAGTACTTTCATACCTTTACCATCAGCAATAGTGCTTAAAAAGCAGTAATCAATCCGATGAACTTACATGATAACGAGTGCTTTAAGTGGGCAATTTTATGTCATTATGTTAAAGGTGTGCACAGGGAGCGCGTAAACAACAGATACTTTGATTTACAACATAAATTTAATTTTAACGGTATTCAGTTTCCAACACCTCTAAATCAAGTCGGTAAATTTGAAAAAAACAATCCGACTGTTAGTATAAACGTATATGGACTTAACAAGAATAATGAGGTGTATCCTCTGAAAGTGGTTAAGACTGAGAAGAAAGATCACATAGATTTGTTGTTATTTTCTAACAATGTAGGAGTAAGCCACTATTGTTATATTAATAATTTTTCTAGATTAGTACGTGTACAAATGACAAAACATGAAGTAAAGGCAGCTTTTTGTAAAAGTTGTTTAAAAACATTTTCAAGGCTTACGTGCTAAAAAACTGTTAAAAAAACATAGAAAAGACTGTGTTCCTAACAAACCCGTAAAGGTTGTTATGCCTCATCTTACAGATAATGAGGATGATCCTACTTATTTATCTTTTAATAACTTTCATTTTAAGTATAAAGTAACCTATAGTATGTTATTGTGATTTTGAGTCTATTCTAAAAAAAACCTAGCTCTGAAGAATGTAACAAACAATCTCAACATGTAACAGTAAAAGAAATACATGAACCAATGAGCTTCTGTGCATATTTTGCTATCAACGAAAATATGTTACCACTAGAAATTGTAAACAGTTTGCCTAATGAGCCCTATCTCTATCGAGGTCCTAATGCCGGTTTAAAATTTGTAGAGTACATTAAATCTATAGCAAATCTGATTGGTGATTTGTTAAATGTAAACGTACCCATGTTACCTCTTACTAGGGAAGAAAGTGATAGATTTAAGTCAGCCACCCACTGTGAATGTTGTAACACAGAATTTAGTGAGGCTCTTAATGCTCCTTGTAGAGACCATTGTCACTTAACTGGTAAATTCAGAGCAGTGTTATGCGGTTCTTGTAATTTAAAAAGACAAGATCAAAAATCTCTTCCCGTTATAATTCACGGTAGTTCTAATTATGATACCCATTTTATTATTAAACATTTAGGACTTGATCAAAATAAAGTTGATGTTGTTCCTAACACCAAAGAGAAATACATTTCTTATGTAAAACACACAGATAGCGGTATTAAATTAAGGTTCATAGATAGCTTTAGGTTCATGGCAAGTAGTCTAAGTTCTTTGGTTAAAAATTTGAAAAATGATCAATTTATTCACACAAAAATGTTTTTTTCGTGATGAAGACTTGTGTCTTGTAACGAGAAAAGGAGTGTATCCATATGAGTTTACCGATAGTTGGGAGAAACTTGATGTAACTCAACTCCCTGCTAAAGCGCAATTTTATAATAGTATGGGTTTAAGCGAAATATCGGACACGGACTATGAACATGCTGAAAAAGTATGGAATACATTTAACTGTCAAACCCTCGGTGATTATAGCGATTTGTATCTGAAAACCGATGTGTTGTTACTCTGTGATGTATTTGAAAACTTTAGATTAGTTTGTATAAATAATTATGAATTAGATCCAGCACATTATTTTACCTTACCTAGTCTTACCTTTGATGCTATGCTAAAGTATACTAAAGTTGAACTAGAGCTGATTCATGATTATGATATGTATATGTTTATCGAAAAGGGGATAAGAGGAGGAATTACCCAATGTGTTAAACGCTATGCAAAAGCTAACAATAGTTATTTAGGATCATCTTTTGATGCTGGTAAAGATGTTAGTTTTCTTACTTACATTGATGCAAATAATTTGTATGGTTTTTTCAATGTCTCAACCAATACCGAAAGAAAACTTTAGATGGTTAAAAAAGGGAGCGATAAAACATTTTGATGTTATGACAAAGCCTGATGAAGGAGAAAATGGTTACATTCTAGAGTGTGATCTATCTTATCCACAACATCTTCATGAGGAACATAATGATTTACCTTTTCTCCCTGAAAACAAACGTCCTCCAGGATCAAAACAGATCAAGCTGTTAACAACATTAACGGATAAAAAAAATATGTTTGTCATTATTTAAACTTAAAACAAGCTTTGCAAAAACGGTCTTGTGTTGAAAAAGATTCATAGAATTCTAAAGTTTTCCCAGAGTTGTTGGTTAAAACCTTACATAGATTTTAATACTAAAAAACGAAAAGAATCAAAAAACGATTTTGAGAAAGAATTTTACAAATTACTAAACAATGCAATGTTTGGAAAAACAATTGAAAACATTAGGAAAAGAATTGATTTAGAACTAGTTACTAATAGCAAAAGAGTAGATAAGTTAGTTTCAAAGCCTAATTTTAAGAATAGAATAATATATGGTGAAAATATTGCAGCTATTGAGCTATCCAAAGATAAGATTTGTTTTAACAAACCAATTTATGTAGGATTCACTGTCTTGGAGTTGTCCAAACTTCACATGTATAACTTTCACTACAACATTGTAAAACCTTTTTATGGTAACAAACAAATCAACATTTTATATCTTGATACAGATTCTTTTTTGTATGAAGTATTTACTGAGGACTTGTATGAAGACTTTGAGAATCCTATTCTAAAGCAACACCTCGACTTATTCAACTATCCTTTTGATCATAAGTGTTTTGATGCATCTAACAAAAAAGCATTAGACAAATTTAAAGACGAATGTACAGGGATTCCAATTGTAGAGTTTGTAGGTTTACGACCTAAACTTTATGCCTACCGCACAACAAATGATGATTATTTACAAGAATCCAATAATCTAAGATTGAAAAAAGCTAAAGGAATTTCAAAGGCTGTAGTGGATAAGACTATAGTTTTTCAAAACTATTTAGATTGTTTGTTTAAAAATGAAAATATGAGAAGAGATGTAAGAACTTTTCAATCAAAGAAGCACAATGTAAAAACTGTAGTAATTAACAAGTTAGCTTTAAGTAATAAGGATGATAAGAGATATGTTTGTCCAAACAACATCAACACCCTAGCATATGGTCATTATAGCTTGTAAGTTCTTGACTTGTCATTTTGTGCTTGTTATTGTGAGAATAAACAGCTTTTTAATCAAAAACTTTGTTTTTAATTCACAACCTTTTCATATATGACATACGCTTGTATGTTTCTTTCAAGGTGATTAGAAAAAGGAAAGAAGAAAAAATCGAAATAGAGTAACATGTTCCTTTATTGATAAATACAGAAATCTACATAATTTTTTTAACAATACCAGACAATGGTAAATATTGAATTAAAGCATCATGAATGATCAAACAGTAGGCTGCCGTATTAGCAGGTATTGCAGCAGACGTTTGAATTTCCAGTCGTATATCCAGTGATCCTGATTTTAACGTTTCCACTTGCTTAGAACAGTCAATAACAAATAAAGGAGTTTTAGCTAAATATGTTGTTTTATCGAGACAAGGTTGATCATCACATCCTGAATAATAAGAAGATTGAAATCTTGTATACAAGTCATACATTAATGATTTGTTTGCTGTTCAAGTTATCATATGGATAGTACTTGCTGTTGAGGTAAAGTTTCACATTTTCTAGATGACACAAATCAAAATGAGATGCATTTTTAGCAGCGTTATCTTTACGATTTGTTTGAAAACCTAGTATGACGTAGCGTGGCTTTTCCATAACTGAACTAGTTTTAACTGTCCATGTTTGAAACTGCGAGGCTGGTAAAGATGGATATTCGTTTAACTGCCATCTTCTAAAAGGAATAGAAATGGGTTGATCTTTATCTACAACTTTTAAAAGAGATAATTTTATATTGTCTTCAACTTGTACGTAAGGTACTTTCCAAATAACTTTTGCCAAATTTATTTTAAAATCATGTAAAGCAGCTCCACTCTGAATGATGGCATTCTTATCACTTGATGCTCTCAAAAGTACCAATTCCTGTTTAACATTTAATAAAATATGATTATAATCTTCTACAAATCCAAGAAGCAATTTAAGTGGTACACAAAAAGAAAAGTTAGTTCTATCACTTAAATTTTCTACTGATGTAATTTTCCAACCAGCATTTTCCATCCAGTTGACATCACTTGGGCGAGATGTAAGTATATTTTTCATTGTAGTCGTAATACCAACATTTTTAACTCTATCAATTTCTGTACCACACAGTTCGTATCGTATTTCATCAAACAAAAATGACATAGCATTATTTACCAACTCCGTAGTTATATCATCAGAATTGTCCGCAACCTTTATAATTTTTCCCTCAATCAGAAGGAAACTTCGACTTGGTAATGTGTATACATCTTGTTGGTGAACTGGAATTCTAATTTCATCACTATTCTTTAATGAATTCGAAGAGTATGGATTGTGAGAATGCCATTCAATATTAATTACTGAATCATCAAAATTTACATTTTCACCAATATCCAGTATCCCGTTCATGATGATAAAGGTGATTTAAATATTCCTAGTGAGTTAAGAAATATGCGGTTCCTCAATGTTAACGGCTTCACTGTTCGAGGAATACTGACATTTGGTGTAGTATGAAAGGTTTTAACTAACTTTTTTTTAGAAGATGCAGAGGTTGAGTTAAACACCAAGCCCATAGTTATTTTCCTGCTTTCTCTCTAATGTGAACGCGTAAATTAATGTTTTCACCTCTGAAATTAATTAAATCTCCGTTCTGATCTTCTAGTTTTATGTTAAATTCTGATAAATTATTTTGTTTGTAAATTGGAAGATATTGTACTGATTCAGGTCTTTCAACAATTTTAAATCCAGGTCCAACCACTGGATAAAATTCATGTAATACGTGTCCTTCGATTCCGTCTCTATATGAACCTCCTACAATATTACAAGTGATTCGTATGATATCAACTTTGTTAATGGCCACTTGACTTGATGATACATGCCATTTATTTGCATCCAATATCTTGATATCTTTATCTATAAACCCAAGTAACGAACCTAAATTGTGAGGTTTCGAAACGTCTATTCTCTTAGAACACCATATTTCACTTTTAAGTGTATTGTTGTTTGCTTTTAACTTGAATGTTGTAGTCGGATCTATTTCTTTCAATTTATTGTTAATATACTTATGAATGTCTTCTATTTCATAAGATCCTGTTGGAAGATATATTGTATTGGAGCCGATGTAAAGTACGTTATTGATATTTTCTTCAATATTGGGAATTGAATTGTAAGTCATTAAATCCAAAAAACCCATTTCCCAGTCATTAGATCTTGATAAATCTAAAGGAGGAAACAACGTACACTTGAGATCAGACGATCTTCCTGTAACACAAATCATTTCTTCACGAACAAAAAGTCTAAACACAAATGACCGCAGTTAAAAGTATTTTCCTTCTGCCTCGGAAAGTAATTGTATTTGATTGTAACGTGATGGGGTCCACTGTTAAAATAATCCTCTAACTCGGTCGGCGGTCTTAAATTGCCAAAACTGTCAAAGTATTCTACGTTATATCCACGTTTCACATAACATACCCAATGTGTACCTTTTCCATTTATACTATCTAAATTAACAACTGCAGATTCATTATCGTTAATTTTAGGCGGTAACAGGTCTCTCATAAATACTCCTCTAAAGTATGGTAACTTTAGAAGCTTAGCACATTTTAAAATGTCAAACTGTGATAGCGGTTTACTTGGAAGCTCATCTATTATTTTCGATGAATATTTTTTTTTTTTAATCCTGATCCGGAATACGGTTTTAAATATAACCCCTTTCCCTTTTTTTCATTTGCTTTGTTTTGTTCTTGTTTGTCTTTGTTTTCTTATTGTTTTTTATATTTTTATTTGTTTTCATCTGTTTCCTCTTCTGTACTGCTTTCTTCTTCTTCTTACTTATTGACCCACCACTTAATTTAGATTTCGCTTTCATAATATTTGTAACTGCCCACGCTGCGGCTTTTTCACCTACACTTGAATCTGATGCTTTAAATCTATTCCAAGCCTTTTCAGCTAAGATTCTGTCTGCGTATGCTCTGTGATTAGTATCTTGATATTTTAAGTACGCTATATCATGTTCCTTACAAGCTGCGTCTAAACCGTTAATTCCTGGATCGTTTCTACTTAATCTCTTTTGTAAATCTGTACCAGGACCGCAGTACTGATAACCTCCAGGTAAATGTAATTCAAAAGGTAAAATGTCAATTCCTCGATTTATAATAGCACTTGCAGTTTTTCCAATTGTACTTAACAGTCCGGAGCCACAATAACGACTGAAGCGGTTGTTTCGCACAGCCATTACTTAAATAAATCTAAGAGACGTCTTCACTTACTGGGGACTCTACTTTAACTGAAAAAAGATCAAGCCAATTTATGTTTTTATATTTTATAACTTTATTTATCCATTCGGATTTAGTCATCTTTTTCTTACTCCTTTTGTGAATTTGATAATAAATTGCGTAGGTTATGTCGGCAATATTTTCTAGAAAATATAATTTGTTCACAGCATCGTACAGAAACTTAGGTTTAGACAGATTTGATATGGTAGCACTCTTTGCATCAAGTTCTTTAGTCGTTTTATTAAGTATTAACGTGTTATCTCTTAAATATTGCACATTAACAGCATGTTTATTGAAGTATTTTAAATTTACAATGTCATACTCCTCAACCGGTTCACTAGCACTGCATATAACTTTATTTTTCGCATCAAACTTTCCATTTTCAATCCTTAAACAGTCTTCGATGGAATCTTTTAAATATTGCACGTTAACTACATCTTGTAAATTTGAAGGTTTTCCAACATTTGATATTTTTAGATTTTCTGCATTAAACAAACTCCCATCTTTGGTCCTTAACAGACTATTGTTTTTGATATAGTTTAAATTTACAACATCGTTCTTCTCGGTAGGTTCTCTGACATTACACAGTTTCTTATTTTGCATATCATAATTGCCTTCGGTAGTAAGTTCGAACCCTTCTCCTTTTGGACCTCTAAGAACCTTAGTCGATCGTGAATGGTGACCAAATTTATCAACACTCATGATACATGTATATCATGTGAGGAATAGAAATAAAATGAACAATATTCAACTTGATACCAATATTTATTTTATTTTTTCACTACAACGTTTTTTGACAATACAGGTTCTAATTCAAGTAGTTCTTCAATGATTGAGTTGATTTCATTTGAATGACCTGTGTTCCCTGCTTGTTGAGATGCTAATAATAACCTCAATCGATCTACAAGTTCATTTGGATCGTCAAAATAGACATAATTAGGTGCGGTGTTTGTTAAATTAATACCGCTCCCGGTAGCTTCTTTATTTACCAAATCAGAATATGTTGACATGTGATGCTCTTCAAGTGTTGGTACTCGATTAATCAGAGGAGCAATTATATTTTTATATTTACTTCCTCTGTTAGATCTAATTTTTCCTGTTGCTGAATAATTCACTCTATAAACGTTAGTTTCTCTCAAAATGTCAGCATATGCATTTAAATCCTCTTCAGTATAAATATAATCGTTTGGAATGTTCATAACTATTAATTCATAAAGACCGGGTGTACCTTTATATCTTTTTCCATCTATTAAAATATCATCAACATGAATATCTATTCGTTTGTCTCCTATCATCCAAGAATCACCATCGATTCGAATACCATAATTATGGTCTAGAGTTTTACCTCCTTGTATAAGTTTTAGAAAATAATCTCTAGCAATTTTCCCCTTAAACTCACGTTCTACAAATTCCTTTGCAAGTTTTTTTCCTTGGGGTGTTTTTAATAATTCCTGTCCAGTTGTTGACTCGTATACCATTTCCTCGTCAAATTGCTTTGGCGGCGGTGGTGTATTCATTTCAATATCGTTATTATCATTTGTTAATTCAGTTTCCATATAAGAATCATGACTTGCTAATCGTTTTGCAGAAGGAAGCTCTTCACTATTACCATCATCATATTCATAATCACTCTCATAATCAGGTTGAGTTGGAAGATTTAGGCGAGGCTTTCTCTTAACTCCTTGAGGATGTTGAGGTAAGTAACGTTTCGCAGGTGTTTCTTCATGGTCTTCTAAACTTTTCCTCTTAAGTTCTTTCTTAACTTCTTGTTGTTGTTGTTGTTGAAGCTGTTCACCCTCCTCAACTAGTTTTTGTAACGGTTCTGATATTGGTTTTAATTTGTTTTTCCACATATCTTCAGTTTCTATAAGGTCACGTTTAAGTGTTCTATGTTTTCGTTTTATATTTTTTCCGGAGTTCTGTAATTTCTTTGATAATATCTTCTTTTGTTTTGTTAATTTTTTCATTCTCAATTGGTTCACATTGATCGTCCTCTGCTGCTTTACTCTCCATCTTTACTCCTTGATCGTCAAACATCGACTGAAGGAGTAAATGAAATGCAAAACGATTTGTAACCTCTCCCTTTATAGTGTTACAAACGTATCAAATCCTGATCGATAACGTCCTTTATTAACTTGACTTTCTCTATCGATAACAATAAATTTATTGTTTCCTTGATCCCATACCCTAAAGCAAATAGTTTTAAATGTATCGAAACTCATGTCAGGGTTTACATGATCATGGTAGATATGTTGCAAGTTACGATCATCTTGTTTGAAAACAACTATAAAATTAGCATTATCACGTACCAACTGTTTTGGAATGTAACTGTACGTTTGACAAATATAAAACGTGTCAACATCATTATGTCTTCCCATGGAGAAGTAATTTTTTATATTAGTTTGTTTACCACAAGCTACATCATCAAAAATCATTATGGAATTCGGTTTCACTTCACTTGGGTGTGGGACTTCATCGTTGTCTGAAAACGAAAAGTATCCAATTTCAGGAAGTTTTTTTAACACACATTCCAAAAACTCATACTTTGATTGATACAATGATTTCGAGAATATATAAATATTCTCAAAAAACAGACCTTGCGGAGAAAATAATAAATTTAACATTAAGTTCGTTTTTCCGCAGTTGGAAGGACCGCAAATTATACATCTTATAGAATTAGGTAATAATTTACCATGATGTTTTTTGTATTCTGAATTCTTCTCCTTTATTATCATATCTAAATTTATAACAGAAAAATTATTTTTTTGTTTTTCAAACTTCATTATAGAAGATCTACTTATCAATCCAACTGTCATGTGATTTATCAAATCCTAACCAACGCACTAAAACTTTATCACCTTTTTTTCCTAACAATCTTTTCTACTAAATACGTGTCTTTGTAATTGGTTTTGCTTAGTTCCTCTTGATAGAATCCTCCTTTAATGACATTTCCTTTATCATCTCTTAATATATATGTAATAGGTTTCGTTAACTGTACTTTATATACAGTATATATTTCATTGCTCCATTGAGGAAAATAACCTTTAGTAAACACTTTAGATTTTTTGCTTACTCTAACTGGATCACCAACTTTGAATCTTTGTTTTAACTGAGGAGTTTTACGGGTTTTAACAATCCTTAATAAAATATCTCTCTCATTTAGATTTGTTACATCAACAGGTTTGACTCCTATAGTTCTGTGAACAGTATTGTTATATACGTTTACAAGCTTTGGTAATAAACCGAGGGTGGAGTCCGTGAGGACCGAATCCGACAGGGCCGAATAGTGAATTCGTCCGCCAAGACCGAAAACGATACTTTCCGTCAGCTCCGAATGATTCGACGTTCACGGACTGGAGAGCGAATTATTCGGAGCTATCGGACTAAGACATAAAATATTCGAGGGTCACGGACGATTCTACTTTTCGCCACTCACGGAATCTAGGAGGATTCGGAGTTGGCGGACTGTCTCGTTATTCGGTCCTGGCGGACTCATGTGTCTTTTAGAGGCGAAAATTAAAGATTCCTATAGAGTCGAATAAATTCGGAGCTCACGGACTGATGTAGAAACTCTTCGATGTTGACGGACGAATAATAGAATTTATCGGTGCTATAGGAAAATTTAAAGTAGAATCTTCAACTGTCCGCGAACTCCGAATTCATACCAATCCGCCAGAGCCGAATCAGCTCCATTCCGCCAACGTCGAAAAGAGCCCGTCATGCTGGCTCCTCCTACTGTCGACAGTAAATTACAGTCGCCTGGCTCTACACTCCTCCCTCTAACGGTACTACTCCGCTACACTTTACGTTAAGTGAAATGAGATAGCTATTTAAGATAGGTACAAAAACTTCAAAATGTCTGCTTCTAAAGAAAAATGTAGTAAAATTAACAGTAAATAGGAAATATTATTTTCGTATATTGTGTTATATTATTTCTTGGATTTTATAGAATTACTTTTAAATTAAAAGTTTGATTAGTACTTAACTAATGTAATTGATATTTACCCAAATGTTAATTATTTTTAAGTTACTCATATAATTTCAATACTACGATGAAACATCTTTAACCTCATACACCATTATACAAAGGAATTCTAGGTGTATTATATTGACGAAAACATTACTTTATAGAAGGTTTTTATCTTCAGTTTGTTCAAGAACTTACCTTGTCATCTATTAGGCCCAACATATAATAAATCTACACCCTCTTAGTTATAAACGATAGAACGGCGCAACAAAAAATGAGTTCGAACTAACACAAAACATAAGTTGAATGGTTTTCTAAAATTATTACCACATTTGAATCTTCCTTTCACTACAAAATTTACAATTTAATATGGTTTTACTGTAACCGTAGTATTTTGCGTAACAAATTGTTAATTGTAGTGTGATATCAGTAAAATATTTTTAATGGGGAAAAAGATTACATGTTTGCAATCATAGATTGCACATATTTTATTATGTTACTCTCTCAACTTTTATCTATTACAAATAATGAATTAAGTTTTATATCCAATACTTTGATATACGATTTTTCAAGAATTGAAAACCCAACCAAGGTTACAAGACACATAAAACCAGTTAATTAAGTTGTGATGCACTGACTACTTTGTTAGGATTAGATAAGATCATATCGTACGTATTATTGTAGCTTATATGCATTTTCCAGCTACTTGTTACCTAATACCAATAAATAAAGTACCAAATAGTTTGGTCTTTTGGCGGTTTCCCACTAATCCTATCCATATTTACAATATTACATAAAGCAATACATACAGTAGTAGAGATCAATCTTGTCTTAGTTGGAGCAATAGTACTTATAATATCCCTCGCAGATAAAGCCATGATAATCGCAGAAAGTTTGGAGCTGGTGAGGATTAACCAAAGTATGTACTGTATAGTTTTAGGGGAGTCGAATATGGAATTAATACCAATGATTCAAAATATTGAATATGTAGAAAATCCCTAAAGGAAATAGTCAATTAATTAACGGAATAGTCAGTTAAATTCTGTATAATGATTAAAATGTAGAAATCTATTTGGCTGTAAAAAAATAATAATGTTAAAAATTAATATATTGGATTAAATGAGTACACTTCATTAGGCATTTTACGTGAAAGCTTGTTATCCTTCTCATAAGTTATGAAATAATTTATGCTCACGGAAGTTATTTTTAATATTCAGTGTTTATAATCTGTGTCACTCGGTCAGCCAGAGCGGACGATGCGGTGCATGAGAGAGGGCTAATGGCCAGTAGCGTAGCCAGAAATTTCGTTCGGGGGGGGTCCGAAAATTTGGGCCCGAAACCGGGGGATCCGGGGGACGTTTTGTGTGTTATTTGCCAATGAGTTCACTGGTAAAAGGTAAATACCAAAAATATGGAGCTTTAGTAACTACGCCTTATAGAAAGTGGAAAGATGTAATAGGCAAATACAACTCTCACAGCAACTCTAGTACCACAAAGTTCGATTCTGGCCGAATAGAAGGCACCAAAGTGATGTTGGATTCACTGGATAAGAAAGAAAAAGAACAAAACAGAGCTTCACTCAAGCGTATAGTTGATACAACTATATTCTGTGGAGAAAATGAAATACCTCTGCGGGGACATTGGGCCACTGACGGTCGAAATCCCTTTAGAAAAGGAGGGCAATTTTCGAGTGTTGCTCGGGTACAGATCAAACTAACGGTCGGAAAATGCACCGCAAAAACTCTACTGATTAGAAGTTCGGCTACTTTTGATTTCACTGATTGAGGTATTTATGAATGAATTATAATGACTATTTTTTGTATCATTACACTGTAGACGAGTATATAATTATCGGAAAAACATTTAAAAAATCACTTTCGGTCGGAAATAAAATACACCTGAAAAACTCTAATGATTAGGTAGAACTTCAACTACTTCGGACTTCAGTTATTGAGGTAAACGTGGTATTTTTGATTGAGTTAGGACGACGATTTTTGTTATCATTAATACTCGACTACCTATACAATTATCGAGAAAAAAATCACTTTCTGTCGGTAAATACAGAAGAAAAGCTCTCTACAGATTCAAGTTTTGACGATTTTGGATTTCACTGGTTGAGTGGTTGAGGTAAAATGGTACTTATAATTATGTTAGGACATTGATTTCAGATATTAATTCAATGCCGACTAATAAATATATATTTACCGAGAAAAAAAACAAAAATAATCACTTCCGATCGGAATATACTAAGGAAAATGAAATAATACCTCAGTCAGTGAAATCCAAAGTAGTCGGAACTTCTTATCAGTAGAGATTTTTCCGGTGTGTATTATCCGACCGGAAGTGATTTTTCCAACTTTTCCTTGATAATTAATTATATAGGTATTTAGTCGGCGTTCAATTGATACCTAAAATCAATGTTCAAACATTACTTCTAAGTACCACTTTTATCTCAAACGACTCAACCAGTGAAATCAGTAGAGCTTTTCCTCGGTATTTTCAGACCAGAAGTGATTTTATTGTTTTTCTTTCTCGATAATTTAGTCGACGTTGCATTAATACCTAAAATAAACGTCCTAACAAAATTATAAGTACCATTTTTACCTCAACCATTCAACCAGTGAAATCCTAAATCGTCAAAACTTGATTCTGTAGACAGTTTTCTTCGGTATTTACCGACCGGAAGTGATTTTTTCTCGATAATTATATAGGTACATTGTATAGTTTAATGATAACAAAAATCGTCGTCCTAACTCAATCAAAAATACCACGTTTACCTCAATAACTGAAGTCCCAAGTAGTTGAAGTTCTACCTAATCATTAGAGTTTTCCAGGTGTATTTTATTTCCGACCGAAAGTGATTTTTTAAATGTTTTTCCGATAATTATATACACGTCTACAGTTTATTGACACCTAAAATCAACGTCGTAACTTAATTCTAAGCAGTCATTTTAAGTCCTCAAGACGAATTTGAACGAAGTAGTCGCTAATTTAAACTGTTCGCCATGTTACGGTTCCACGTTACTTTGCGACGTCACGTGACCGCGCCCTATATAAATACCGTGATAACACTACACTATCCGAAAGGCCGAGCCCAAAAGTATCGTTTGATACTTTATGATTTAAACGAAAAGACAATTATATTTTTTAACAACGGTCACTTCAATTAAATAAATCAATTAATTTAATGTTTGTAGACAAAAGTAAAGACAACTCTCCTTTTTTCTCCTGCTCCATGCTTTATTTTTTAATACGTCTTAAAATTTGGGGGGGGGGGTCCGGACCCCCTGGACCCCCCCCCCTTCGGTACGCCACTGAGGCAGGCCAGCTGCACGGACGAGCAGGAGATGATTGTGTAACATCGCCCATTGAACAGAGTCTCTGCACCTCGAGGTTTGTGGTCGTGTCACAGTCAGGCCCGCGCCGCCCGCACGCGTATTTACAACCCCAAAGTGGTCTCAGCAATCGCTCAGTCGGGTCTGCCGAGGCCTGGCGGGGGGGATATCCGGATTGGCGGGCCCGCATATCCTATCTATTGCATCAGGCTGAGCCCGTGCATAATATTATGTAGACAAACATGAATTTTGTTATTCATTCGTGTCACAATAACGGCCTCTTCCACCAAATGGACATTCTCAAGTTGTAAAATCTACATTGAGGGAATACATAATGTTTTCTTTTCAGAATTAACAGAGTGCTCGGTTTATCAATCTTGTACTAGACTTAGGTTTTAGTGGCTCATAATATTTTTTGATCACACCGATAAGTGCCGAAATCAATGACTCTGGTTTCATTGTAGTTTTCAAATGACTTGCAAATATACTCAATCAATACATAGTCTATGCATCAAAAGTTTTACATCATTGTAATACTACATCTTTCAATTGAACGCCGACTAATACCTATACAGGGTGAGTGGCTCTTGGTGTGACAAAATTTTTTTGGGTTATAATGCAATGTAAATGTGATACAATGGCGGTTATAAAAAAGTCTAACTCCAAAACTTAGGTATGAAATGAATTATTTTCAGTTTTTCTAAATGACCCGTGTTTTTGTACGTAAATCTGATATTTACTATAACACACAAAACGTCCCGCGGATCACCCGGTTTCGGACCCCCCCCCCGAACGATATTTCTGGCTACGCTACTGTGTGTCCTCATCATATTTCTGAAAATAGATTTACCTTCACAAACAAAAACAGTAGTTGGGGGATGAACCACCTGCAATCTATTGCCTTAATATCACATAACGTAGTTTGGTCTGTTTTTCTCATTCTTCATATATTAAAAAATCGTAACTTTATTAAAATGGTACTTTCATGTATATATTATTACTATGAAGTTATAGAGAACAAGTTTTTTGTCAATTGGAATTAGTTTGTGTAGACATTCAACAAAGTTTATACAGTTGTAATTACATCAAGTTGGTTTAGGTTTTGTTAGAAATAAGTAAACCTCTTTCTTTCGACATATTTTAAAACTCGTTCAAATAGTGATCCAGGAACGACAGGAGATAATATTTTTTGTTACTAGCAGTTAGTTACCAATGACTTCGAACGCAACATATTCTTAAATATATTCTTAAACAATATTAGTTTTACTCCTCTTTACGATAAACTATTAACCGGTTTAACATTTGGAATATCGTAGTTAATAAAAAACACAAATGCTGTAAGGTTTTTTAAAGGTGCACGATTACAATTCATGTTAAAACTCGTTCATGTTACCCGCGTTTCGCACACAAATTCCTAGGCTTTCTTATGAGCACTTCTCGCTGCAGTGAATTATATATCCGACGTCAATGTTAAGATTTCCTTGTTCAAAGAAATATGTCTAAAAGTGTAGACTTGTAGTCATTGTAATTTATATTTAAAAAAATTAATGATGTAATATGATGGAGCTGTATAGTATTTTTTTCAAAACAGGAATAGACATATCAGGTAGCTATTATTTCAGTATCCAAGACACTTTCACAGTTGAGGGGTATCAGATGTTTGTTAATCGAGGTTTTTGCAAGCGTACCTTTAAAGTAGTGGCGCTCCCTTCTACGTCGATGGATTCGTTGAAAAAGTACCTTGAAAATCACAACATTATTTCTTTAAATATCACTTTTATTTATTACATGTGCAGAGTGTATACTTTTTTAAACCATTAAAATTATACCATTTACAATTTTGTGAACTATAACGTATATTGTGTACTTCTATATAGTAATTCTTATACAAATTCAATGGAACCGTTATTTTAAACTAATTACATCTCAATTTAGGTGATTATTTTACTACACTTTACGTTAAGTGAAATAAAATAGCTATTACAGATACGTCTCATAAAGTAGAGTACACAGTTAAACTAATCGCATTATAGGTACAAAAACTTAGAGGCCAAATTGTCTGCTTCTAAAGAAAAATGTAGTAAAATTAACAGTAAATAGTAAATATTATTATTTTCATATAATGTGTTGTATTATTTCTTGGATTTTATAGAACTATTGTAAAAAAAAAAATGATTTGATTAGTGCTTAACTGTTGTAACTGATATTTATCCAAATGTAGATAATCATTTTTAAGATACTCGTATAATTTCTATACGACGATGAAACACCAACGTAATGGAATCTTTCAACTCATACACCACTATACGAAAGAATTATAGGTGTAATTATTTTGACGGAAACATTATTTTATAGTAACAGTCAAATCGTCAATTTATGGAAGAACTGACCTTGCCATATATTAACACATAAAACATATACACCCTCTTCACTTTAACCTAAACAATCGCGTACAAACAATAAACTATTACAAAATATAAGTAGAGTGGTTTTATAAAATTAATACCGCATTGGAATCTTCTTTTCTTTTCATTGTACAATTTACAATTCAATACGGTTTTTACTTTAAACCTTGATATTTTGCGTAACAAATTGTTGATTATAGTAACTTAGTGATATCGGATTTATGCAAACACGAAACAATACATACAGTAGTAGAGACCTTTCTTGTCTTAAAGTTGGATCAATAGTAGTTATAATATCCCTCTCAGACAAAGCCTTGATAATCGCATAAAGTTGGAGGACCAGATAAAGACTAACCAAAGTAAGCACAGGTTAAGGAAGTCGAAAATGGAATTAATCTACCAATGATTCAAAATATTATTAAAAATGTAGAAAATAAACCAAGGGAAATAGTCAGTTAATTAACGTAATAGTCAGTTAAATTATGTATAATGAGTTAAATGTAAAACCCTATTTGGCTGTGGACAGAAAAAAATAATGTTTAAGATTATATATTGGATGAAATGAGTACACTACGATACATTACGAATTTTAAGCGCAAGTTTCTATCCTACTGATAAGTTCTGAAATAATGTGTGCTTTTTGTAGTTATTTCTATTGTTCGGTGTATATAATCTTTCACTCGGTCAGCCAGCGCGAACGTTAGGTGCATGAATGAGGCCATGAATGAGGTGCTAACAGTAGGCCACCTGCACATTGAACGCAGGTGCTGTGCGGACGAGCAGGATATGATTTCGTAACATCGCACATTGAACAAAGCCTCTGCGAGCATACCTGTTTGTGGTCGTGGCGCATTCAGACCCGCGCCGCCCGCACGCGTATTTACAACCCCAAAGTGGCTTCAGTCGCCAGTCGGGTCTGCCAAGGCGCGTGGCAGAGATATCCGAAGACTGGCTGGCCCGTATATCCTATCTATAGCGTGAGGCTGAGCTGTCTATAACCTTGCATAATATTATGTAGACAAACATGAAGTATGTTATTCATTCGTTGTCACAATAACGGCCTCTTCTATCAAATGGACATTCACAAGTCACAAAATATACATTAAAAGGAATACATAATGTGTTCTTTCCATGATATTGAATTATCCACAACTAAACAAAGAAATGTACATGACGATGTTACTTTAATATTAGTTAGGTTAAAATTAATATACGTGCTTGCCGATTGAAGTGTTGAGAATATTAATAATTGGCTTTTATTTTCTGTTCTTTGAACAGTAGCTGAGAACCACTACCCTGCTTCGTCAGTTGCTTGATTAATTTTATTCTCTAAATCATCAAGAGATTTTGTTTTTATAGTGGTGTCGTCAGCAAACACAACTACAGATAATGTAGTTAGGTTAGGTGAAAAATCGTTCACGTAATTTAGAAATAGTAGTGGACCCAGCACTGAGCCTTGGAAACGCCACGATCGTTGAGTTGTCAGTGGGAAGAAAACTTTATCGAAGACTTATTTTTAATTGTAACCTTTTGTTTCTTATGTGATAAATATGAAGATATTGAACTGTGAACTGAAAAGCCATAAATTCTAATTTCTTTAACATTTTTCTGTGTTCAACACAGTCAAAAAGCCTTTGATAGGTCACAGAAAAGAGTTTGCAGTATGATGTTTTTTGTCAAAATTGAAAAATAAAATTGTATCAATTAGTTCAAACACTGCCTAGGCTGTTGATGAGTTAAACTGATTTGTATACAAAATGTTATATTTAGTAAAATGTTTAAGAATTGTGATTGGGAACTTACTTTTTCAAAAAATTTAGAAATCACTGGAAGAAGGGGACTCAAGATCCTCATCCGCTTTAATTTTTAACTTGTTAGTTTCTCTATTAACCATCTCCCACATCGCGTGTGGCCTATTCCTCGCATCCAATATGAATCTGTCATTTGCCATTTTTTTGGAAGCAAGAATTACTTTCCTTAAGATATTACAATATACTTCTTATAGTATTTAGTGAGCTCTTGGACAGTTCAGTGATTTCTGAGCTTCCATAATATTTTGATCACACCGATAACTGGCGAAATCAATGAATCTGGTTTCACGGTAGTTTTCAAATCAATTGCAAATATAATTAATCAAAGCATAGTCTATCAAGAGATTTACATCATTTTAATCTTTCAAAAAGCTCACGAACGCTTCACAGTACTTGTTTGTATCATCCCTTTGGATCATCACAATGTTGCAAAACGATAGCACCATAGAGCTCTCCACTCCAAAAGAGTTTTAAAATAACACATATAGGTACTCCTTTTTCACGATTCTTAATTTATTAGTCCTCATACCATTGTTCTGCTGCACCGACTGAAGTCGCACTCTCTTCATTCTTGCAGTCTGCTTGTTGTACCTCTTGGAAACTTTTCATTTTAGTTTTCATATCTTATTTCAACACATTGTGTTTTATATCCCACAGCCACCTCCAGACTGCTTGACATACATGAAAGTACACAAAAGTAAATTATATTTAGGAAAAACATTTGTAAAGAGTTTCGTCTAACAGAAATATAGTCACCTTGTCTGTGTTGTATTAAGCACTTCTTTAAGCAAACTATATGGTATGTTGTAGTTTTCTTCGGTATCTGGTGGATGAAGTACACAGGACTAACGGTAGATCTCCTATTTTGTCAGTAGAAGGTAAAGATGTAAGGATTGTGTTTATTTGGTCACATAATCCACTAGAGTCTACAAAAGTTTTATAGTTTGTATCATTCTGTCGTTTCATGATTAGAGATACCTCTGATACAGTTTTAGAGTTTTCACCAATACTTACACGAAACATCTTTTTTTAGATAAGCCTTTGTTATCACAGGTTTCTGAAACGTTTCTCAATCTCTGCCTCCGAAATAGCGTTTCCTTCAACTGTTCATGTGAAAATGTGCATGTGAATAGACTGAACGTTTCTTTAAATACGAAAGTCACATATTCGGTCGGCTTGAGATAAAGAAAAATCGGAAAAAACTACCTGAAAAACTAATGCCTTCAGGTTTTCTAACAATACGTTACACTTCTCATAATAAGCATATAATTTATTAGCAATACGATTACAAAATTTTTTGGAATTAGTCTGTCTAGGATATAGTTTTGTTATTGTCACATAGAGCAATGTTCTTTGGTCCTTTACAAGACGAAGAATTCTTTCAGAAGATTAGTATAATACACACAAAAGAAAAGTATTTGATTTCATTCCTTTCCTTTTAAAAATATGAATAGCTAGTGATTTAAATTTGCACATTAAATTACAATTAAATAGTGTATTTGTGTACATTGTTTTCCAAAACCTCCCGCCTTACCTCAGGTCTAAATAAAATATGCGTATTAGACAGCTTTATTTATTTCTAAACTTGAGAGACATCGCTCTCTAAAACACAACATGCAGAGTTCTAATATTGTCCAATAAATTGTCTGATAAATAGAATGAAGTGTGACAAAAAGAAGAGGCTCATTGATTTTCAAAAGTAATCAAGTATTAGTGGAAAGAGTTTGATTTAAAAGAGGGAAAAGGCGATGAACTCGAAAGGAAGCTAGATCAGTAGGTATGCTGGCCACTATCTCTCCCCCTAACCGGGGGTTCTCACGGTTCTTATCACATGTCTGAAAATAGATACACCCTGACCGGAAAAAACAGTAGTTGGGAGATCAACGTCCTGGAATATCTTGTCTCAATATCACATAAACGTAGTTCGATCTGTTCATCTCATAATTGATGGATGAACTAATCATAACTTTATTTAAGTGGTACTTTCATGTATACCACTAAATAAACCATATGTAGGTATATATTGTCACTATGACGTTATAAGGAACAAGTTTTTCATCAAAGGCAATTAGATTGTGTACAGATTTAATAAAGTTTACACAGTTGTGATTTCATCAAATTGATTTTTGATTATAATAAGCAAAGTCTCTTTCTTGGTATGTTACAATCAATACTTTTTTCAACCTCGTTTCTTAACCCTCCATTTTTATTCTGGATCAGTGTTTCCCAAACGGTTTTTTCTCGCGGCACACAACCAAAAAACGGCACACCTATTACTTTATGCCATTGATTAAGCTTAAGTACTTGATATATAAACGTACTTATACAACAAAAATCAGGAAAATTATATTATTTATTAAAATAATATAATTTTCTTGGGTAAGTGAAAGAAAAAAATTACATTTAAAAGAAACTTAATTTATTTTAACTTATTGAGCAAAATATAGTAGTATAATACAACCAGTAAAAGTTGGAAAATATTAAACAAAATACTTCTTGATTTCCATTATTCACATTCTTGGTTAATGTTAACACTATTTTCCGCTGTAGAGGTTGAACAACGAATAAGGCCAATTTCAAGTCGTGCTCTACTGTTTCTTTTTTACAACTTGGTCGAGTACAGGTGAAGCAAAAGATGGAAGTACTCCCCGCTTTCTTGTACATGGTCACTCATTATGTTTTTAAACTTTAGATATCGGATTCATTTTTAGGCCATACGTCATGAGAAATTAAAATTTGAAATTTCTTAGGCGATATTATTTTCTTTAATTTTCTAATCTTCTTATAAGTATTATACGTTTTCATGTAAATACTTGTATATAGGCTATATTTATCGTACTTCCATTCAAAACGGTTTACATACTACCTGTTTCATCATCAGGTATTCCAAGAAAGGTGGAAGTCGAAAATTAACAGTTTTTGCCAGAATGGACCGATTTGTATTGTTTCACGCGTATTGGTACCAAATCGTGTTAGAGCAGTACGATTGTGTTTGAAGTGTCACAAAACAGTTGCGTTACTTAAAAGATGGATTATAAAACGACATTATGAGATCAAACACAAATAATATGCTGATATATTTACACCTGCCAGTAATCTTAGTAAATCTAAAGTTTACTGTCAATCTACGTATCTTCAACTCAAATCAATGACTGAGCAGGTGGAATGTGGAGAGGCTTCTTTACGTATTTCTTGGACTCTTGCTAAGCACATGAAACTATTCAACGATACTGACATAATTAAGGAACACATGCCCGATGTAGGCAATGTTCTAGTGATAACGGAAAACATGGTGTTGAAACTCCATTGTCTGCAAATTCACTAAAAAAACACACATGTTTTGGTAGAATAAAATCATTTTTATTTGAAAGGATAGTTATATAATTCCGAATATTACATATTGGCTAAGGATGACTCTTGTAAAATTACTGTTGAAGCACAATTCATTATATTTGTACGTTTTTTGGATAAAATTAGAGAAACTTTTGTTGATGAGCTATTAGTTATTTTGTTGTTAATAGGAAAAACCCAGGGAAATACATAATCGAAGCGGTAATGGATTATTTCGTTAAATATGAGTTACATTTTAAAAAGCTTTTATCACTAACTACCGACGGTGCACCAGCGATTATTGGGTCAAAAACGACGAGTTCACCTACTAAAAATCAATGGAAAAGTAATGAAAATTTCTTTTCCAACCACTATATCATTCAGCATACTGCGCTTTTCTTCAAACGCAATCCTATTCTTGAGAGAATAATGCAAGAAATTATTTAAATAACAAACTGTCTTTGTGCAATACATCGTGAATTGAAAATATTTCTTTATGAAGTAGACGCTTAAGATGACGTTCTGTTGTTGCAAAATAATGTGTGGTTAAAAGGTTGAAAGCAAAGACTGCATTTTACAACGATTCTTTACCATTTTAGAAGACGAAGACATTTCTTTTCAATATTGATCAGATATCAACCATCACCTACTTAAGTTTTCTTGGCAATAAAGAATAAACACATCCATTGCTTTCTTATCAGATATTCTTTAACAATTCAATAATCTGAACTTTAACTTAAAGGCAAAGAAAAGCTTGCATGGCAGTTCCTGACAAAAGTAAACAGCTTTTTGCACAAACTAAATCTTTTTAACATTGATCCTGAAAATGAACGCCTGCACTTCCTTAATTAAAAAATAATCAGTAGTGACAACAAGCTTGACGTCGGCCAATACAAAACGTTCATTAAGGACCTTAAAAAGGAATTTGAAAACAAATTCACAGATTTCAAGAAAATTGAGATTGTTGTCGACATCCTTAGTAACATTTACTCTCTGGATTCTGTTGATGAATGGAGCAATGAAGGTGCAAATATTTTCGGGAGTAATAAAGTTGCTCTCAAGATAGAAATGATCGATTTCCAAGAAAATACATTTGTTAAACATCAAAAAGAGAAAGTGTAATGTCAATACTTTTGGATAAAACGTCTACTTTGTCTTAATAAATATCCAGAAAACTAGCCTTGAAACTTCTTACTTTGTATGGGTTGACGTATGTTTGAAAGCAGCATTTTCTAACATGAACTTCTTTAAGAAATAAATTCCGAAGCAGACTTATCAACAAAAATCTTTCATATTTAATGATAATAGCCTGTTCAAACTTTAGTCTAGTCTTCGGGAGGATAGTTCAGGGCAAAAATATTATTTTGCTCATTAAAATTGTAAATTACAGATGATACTTCCTTTGGATTATAATGTTTGTTTATTATTTAATATTTAATAATAATATCCCAAAACTCATTTGTTATATGTATTTATTAATATTGCAACTACAATAATGTTTAAATAGGACAATTTAATATTTCAATTATCAAGCCACCATAATATTTCACAATACCTATTTTCTATGAGAAGCAATATTTTGTTCAAACCAATTAATTTAATTTTAATTTTATAGCGTTTATGTTATAATAACAAAGGCGTTACAATAACAACATAAAGAACTTCGGGAATAGCAAAAACTAACGTATACTAAGGATCCAACCAGTTGTAAGTGAATGGGCTATTTTGCGTGGGCCAAATTGCCAGAAATGAAAACTTAAGGGTTCTTAATATTTCGTTAAATATAAAACAAAGGTGGTGAATGACAAACGTAACAAAACCTACCAAAAATGTATGTTGTCTGGAATGCATTTTGCATCGATGTTACTACAATCTAATTACCCATTAATCTTGTTTCGCCACTTTTTCACGGTGTGTGAAGTATGCCTAGCCATTAAATTAGGGCTGTAAAATAGATATTATTGCTGAAGTAACGAAAAATAACTAGGGACTGACGATATGAATTTTGAAAACGTATTATTTAATCTGGGTAGGCTAATTTTTATGGTGACACATTGAATTAAGGCTGTAAAGTTTTTAATATTGCTAAACTAACGAAACTTTTGTGAGAACTAACAGGAACTTACGAAGAACTAACGAATAATATGAAAAATGTGGGTAAGCTATTTTGTGTATGTCAATTTTACACACCTGTCGAGTACTACTTTTATTCCAGAAGCCAAAGATATGGCAATCAGAGTTTCTCTATGTAGGAAAACAATGTGTATAAAACTATATCTGTGTTTTTTTTTCTGTTTTGCTAACGTTAGAAAGCCTGTGAAGTGCCCACCCATAAATGGGACACTTAAAACAGGACTGCCATAATATTTTGGAATTTTCAAAGAACTTATCAACTAAATTAAAAATGTCTTGTCCTTTTGTTGTATCAGGGAGATCTTTACAAAACAGGAATGGTTCAACTATAGATTTGTCATCAATAAACTGTACAAAAGTCACCACCAGTGATTATATAAGTATATGTATCTTTTCAGTGTAATTATACTAAATCAATAATTAAAGAGTCCATTTCGGTACGTTATATCTCTAAATTGTATGTGTATATAGATTAGTGCACAAACAAAAAGTCAAAAAGTTAGTTAAATAGAGTATAATAATACACATTTCACTGACTGCTCTAACGAGGCCTGTAACTTGTGGGATTAAACAAATTTAATTTGTAAGTTTGTCTGTCTGTCTGTATATCTGTCCGCACGAAAACGAACTAACCTACAAACTTAAAACTGTACCATAAAGCTAAATTAAATTAATTAAAGTTAAATTATGGTACATGTCACTCCATGGGATTTGGCTAAATGTTTAGACTACATTGGGCAACCGTGATAAAAACGAGACAGTATCAACATAAATAAATTTCAAAAATAAACTCATTAACATATTAACGCATGTAGCCTAACTATCCCAACACATATGTAAATTAATAGTGAATTAGTGTGTAGAATTTTTATGATTTTAACACCGATATGAAACCCAATTTAATGAACAAAAATTTGAATGTATTATCTGGAAGATATGCCAAGAAAGACTTCATATGAAGGTTTTAAAAATTTTTGCATGAAACTTCATTTATACAAGACTGAGTTTTATTATTATAGGTTAATTTTAGTTTCAAACTCTATTTTGTACGATTGTTTGTCTGATTGTGCACAGTGCATCTTAAGAATGAACTGAGACATAGAATAGCAATTTTTTATGCAACCTCCGCGAATCCTGTTACTTGATCAAAATAATGTCAATAGATGAATTGCATCGAATAATAAGTTTTCACGGTAAGTATATAAAAACGGATTCACAGGTTAAACTATTTAAGTACTAACACGCTAATAAAATGAAAAGTAAATTTAATTTTCTTTGGTTGTAGTATTGCAAAACATATAATTTATGAAGGTGTAAAAAAATATATAGTTTCCTGGAGGTATCCTTCATGAAAGAGAAGTTGAAATGAATCATTATTATTATAGAATGTATCATATCACTAGAAGTTACTCACGGATTGCCTTGCAATTTCGTATGCTTTTTATTTGTGCACGAGTACTTCTTGTTCGAGTGAATTATATTTCCGACGCCGATGTAGTATGCCTTGTTGCCACGATAAAGAAAATCTGTCAAAAGTGTAATATCGTAACATTAAATATGGCCATTATAAATTAATGTTGTCTTAGCATTCTTTTCTTCCACAATTTTGTCTTCTATCCCGATCAAGAAAATATGTATACAGGGCAGGGAAAAGCTTCTCTCAAGACAACTAAGATGGGTTTTACAACCAACTTTATTTAAGCTTATAGTAAGTTAGATAGTGACTCTGTCCTTTATATTAGCGTCACAGTACTGACCAAGCACAGAATAAATTAACATTTGCTAAAATTTAGAGTTTATTTTCACAAAAACTGTTATTATCTTATCTGGATATTTTCTTACTCAGTGCTAAACAGCGGTTGCAGAAAATGTAGAGATAAGTGATGCTACTATGAAGCTCTCAGTACGTTTTCAAGCCTATAAATGTAACCAAATTGAAAATAGTGGTTAAACTATATAGTTAAACCTATGATTGTATCTACCGTCAGCAAACTATGTTTACACAAAACATACATTACACACATTACATTACATTTAACAGGTCTTTGAATACATTTCCTTGCTGCAATACAACTTCAGAGACCAAGATGAGGATTTTCATAATTTGGAATACGAATAGGCCTATATGTTAATATACAAACAAACTTCACTTTCGCATTTATAATATAAGTTACGATGTAGGTCTCAAAAACTTATTTCGGTCAAAAAATTTCCACATTCGGAACTTGCAATCTTCTTTTAGTCTAAGATATTTCCAGTGCCATTGTGCATTTTACAATGTACCTTTTGTCTATGTTATCTGCATTTCACTACTGACCAAGCACTGTATACCTAATATTTTATAAAATTAAAAGGGTTTAAACTTCTTTCAACCTTTTTGAGGAAAATCAGTTGAAACATCAAATAATGCTTTAATATATGTTAATATATTACTAAACATATATTAGATATTATATATATATATATATATATATATATATATATATATATATATATATATATATATATATATATATATATATATATATTCCTTTTTCTTCTTCGTCAGAACAACAAGGCAAACTCAACTATGGTACTGGAAATATCTTAGACCTGAAATATATGACAAGGACTAGAAATATACGCTTTTTTGACCGAAGTAAGTTTCCGAGACCTGTATGATCTGAGATTTGTCTTTTCTTGATCGGGATGACAAGGCAGATTCAGCTGTGACGTTATGTACATAATTAAGTTTAACCAGAAATGCTCCCACATGTGCCAAACATGATTTAATAAATTGAGTTAAACTCTGATATTATTTTACCATGAACTTAAATAATATCTACCTGATGTATGCCTACAAATTAAAATTTTTATAGGACTTCCATCATATTAGCCTACATCATAATTGCTTTTTACTAAGTAATATAAGGACTTTGGTTCTAAGATTGCGTGCGAAGCCGCGGGTAACAGCTAGTATTCTATAAATACCCGGCTCATACTAGAACTACAATGAGATTAACTAACTATTAACTACAGGCCACATGTAAACAAACGATTAACTATATGCCTATTAAAGTTGATGTGCTAATGAAAATATGATGCATATATTACCAAGGAATTGACTGTGTAGACTCAACACAAATTCCTAAAACTAAATTTTACGTACAATAATTGTAGTGGAAATATAATGATAATGAGGATTATACTTATTGATGAAGGAAAATGTGACTACACTTGATGTTATTAAATGTGTAAAGGTGTAAAGAACGTTTGGAAGTACCCAAGCCAAATTTGACATTTTTTACAAAAAGTTATTGTTTTATGGGTCCTAGAATTTTTTATTATTCCGAAAAGCATTGCAAATTGTACAAATGCTAAGTTGTTTGCAAAAAATTGAAGTTTTGGCTTTTAAAAAAAGATAATATTGATCACCTTATTAATATACAAGTTTAATTTGTGTTAAATCTATATCGTAAAGAAACAAACATTATTCTAAGCGGCTAGGTTTGTTGAAGTTATATTGCCACAATGCATTTATTTAGTGGGAATTTATGTAGTTAAATAAAATATAAAAATCTTTTTAGCGCAAAATGTTTAATCTTGGAGAAGGAACCTCTACACAGGCTTTGCCTTAGAGGCCCTATGTTTTTGAAAGTAAATATATATTGGATATATACTAGAATATGTGTGTTGCATTTAAACTTATATATAGTATTTTTATTCTTTTAATTATGATAATTTGTGATATTGTATAGTTTAATTGCAGTCAAATTTAAGACTATATTATGTGAATTAATATTATTACCATCTTTTTTGATAATTTTGCACCAGATTATTTTAGTTGTGATAGATTGTAATTACTTTCGAAAAATAAATATATTCTATTCTGAATTCTATTCTATTCTAAATATGTTCATACAATATTCAAGCTCCATGTGAGTTTTAAAAATTATTTCTTAAAATGTCGTTCACTTTTCCAACATAATTATGACGTAGAATAAATACCATTCAAATTGTACTCATTGATGGACTAATTGAGTCATTTATATGTATCACATAACATTCTTCTCTACAATGGAGCGAGAGAACAATGAACCTTCCTGTTGCGGAGCCCGCCGCAGTCTGACCTGTACGAAGTGATGGGATAACCGAATGGATTTTATAACCGACTAACCAGTCAGTTATTTTTGTCGTTAATCGGTTATTTTAGTCGAATGAATAACCGATTACCTTTTAAATTCTATCCACAGTTTAGGGATGGGGTGGTGGGGGAATGAACCATTCCTGTTGGGACAGGTACGCGGCGCGGCGCGGCCAATTTACTCACGGCCGTACTTAGCTTTGGCGAGCCCTGGTAAAGATATTCGGTCGGGCCCCGTCGTGTCCCCCACCAGACACAGTCCCTTCATATAGACGTGTGACTGGCTCCGGAAGAAATTGTACGAAAACCCGGTCTGAGTTCGGACCTGAATATACAATCAAAAAATTCCAAGCAAACCCGCACTGGCAGAACCGTAATTGAAAACGAAATTCTGTAATTGTATTATTACTTTTTTCTGTGCATACGTTATAGTCATAACATTTTAAAAAGTTATATTATCATATATCATTTATAACACTACAAAATAATTACCGTTCAAATTGCAAAATTATAATTTATTTTAATTACGAATCACCAAAGTTAACCGAAAGTTAATCGCTAAAGAACGATATTTCAGTAATAAAAATAACTTATTATAAATAAACGAGCAATTCAAGTATAGACTGTCTGCACAACCAGTTAACTTGCAGAAAATTATTCGGTAGAAAAACTAATCTAAAGACTAATTTAAAATAACCGATCAGAATCAACGACTAATTCAAGTACAGACTAAGTCTGCACAATCAGTTTAACTTATAGAAAAATTAGTCGGTAGAAAAACTAGTCTAAAGACTGATTTAAAATAACCGATCAGAATCAACGATTAATTCAAATATAGACTAAGTCTTCACAACCAGTTAACTTATAGAAAAATTAGTCGGTAGAAAAATCTTATCTAAAGACTAATTTAAAATAACCGATCAGAATCAACGATTAATTCAAATATAGACTAAGTCTTCACAACCAGTTAACTTATAGAAAAATTAGTCTATAGACTAATTTAACTGGATGCAGCAAAAATAACCGACTAATCGGTTAAAATAAAATAACCGAACTAACCAGTTATTTTCATTCGATTATTCCCAACCACTAGAGGGGCCCCTCCATCACCACTCATTCTCTCCGCCGGTTGCGATCACCTCATTATGCCGCTGCATGAGGAGCTCGTGAACCGGAACACTGTGATTGGGGGACCCCCCTGTGATTCCCCCTGGCCTGGGCGGACTCGCCACTAAGCTCCTCCCATTTCACCGACTGCGCGCATACCTCTCCGCTTGGGGGCGAGTCCAATATTCGACGTTCGCGGAAAGAATCAGATTCGGACTTGGCGGAAAAATCCCAATTCGGAGTTGGCGGACTGTTACGTATTTTATTCGGAGTTAACGGACTGCTCCTGCTATAATTCGGCGCTGACGGAATGCTTCAGTTTCGGCCCTATCGGACGATTGAGTTTTATCGGCCTTACTGGATTGCAACTGCTTTCGTCCCTATAGGATTCGGTGTTGTTAACGGAATATTACATATTCGGATCTCACGGACAATATCTTAATTTTTCGGAGCTGGCGGACTCTACGAATAAGTATTCGAGGTTATAGGAATGTTTACGTTAGAATTCGGAGCTGACGGAAAGTCCATTTTTCGACCTTGGCGGATTATTTTTCGGAGCTGACGGAAAGTTTCGTTTTCGGTCTTGGCGGAAAATTTCACTATTCGGCCCTGGCGGATTCGGTCCTCACGGACCCACCCTAAACCGAGCCAGAAAATGTTTCATAGGATATTTTTAATAATATTGGTTTTAGAACTTTCTCAATTTCAAGACCACTTTTAGACTTCAACGGTATAGCAATTGCAAATTTACTGAAACAATTAATAATTGTCATTATATATTTAAAACCCTTATTTTCTTTTTGAAATGGAATCATTTCCACTAAATCTGCTTGATATAGATCATTAATACCCTTAAGTTCAACATGACGGGTCATGATATAGTATTTTATTTGACAAGTTCACAGAAAGGTGATGCTCTCTTGTGTTCTTCTTGCGGATTGTCTTCTGGACTCCACTGATCCAAAGTAACACCGCAGCTAACGCAGGTAGTCGAATCACCAGTTCCAATGTAGTAAAACCCGGTGCTCACCATTTCTTCTATTGCAGGATATGATTTAGGCCACATCATAAAAGTCTCTTTCATAACCTTCTCAGTTTCAGCAACAGACCTTTTGTACTTGCAATAGTTGTTATAATCCTCCTTTATAAATTTACTCAGGTCACAATCTGGATTGTTGATTTTATGAACGAAATTTAAATGTCTAATAGTTAGTCTGGTGCTGTCTGACTGCCATCCGCATCCGCAGCAAATAACATTCTCAAAATACTTTGTCCGATAAAATCCAGAGTTTGTTAAGTCCTTTTTTAGTACAGTTGAAAATGTTACAACACCCATTAACGGTATCTACTGACATTGTTGTTGTTGTTGTTAGAACAGCGCACGTACTAAAGACTATTACAAAAGAACAATTATTAAAAATACATTTGTTGTCTATGAACCTTTGAACAGATAATGATGTCATAACTTTATTTTAAAACAGTACGTACAATGTCTTTTCTTAACGTTATGCGGGTAGTGTTCTTTACATGTCATGCTTAAAGACAATGTCTATATCACATTTCAAATTGCTGGGTAGTTTTATCATATATATTTTTCCACATCCTCAGAATGATTTACAATGAAATGTTTTGGGATAAACTTGACCATACCAGCCGACATATGTTTGTATCCTTTTTGAAAACACTCCTTAAAGGCTAAATTGACATTTTCCATTTGTTTCTCCACAAGCTATTGTGCATTGAAACCATTTGCAACAATACATGTACATTAATATAAGCACAATTGTGTGGACTGTGATTAAAACTACATTCTTTCATCGAACTCGGTTGTACAAATTGAGATCTCAAAATAGACAAATTGGGACAACCGAGATCTTCTATATTAATAACATTAACACACAAAAATCTGACAGTAAACTAGTTATAAACTTTTGTTTTTCGTTTCCCTTCACATACACATTTCCGTTTATTTTAACATTTGAAAATATATCTTTCATTGAATTATACTCGGTAAAACCAGATCCCAATACAGTCCATGGTATTGTCTCTCCAACCACAGCACCTGTTTTTGTATTTGTGGTGCGAGTTCATGAAAAATTACACGGTGGCTGAAATAAATGGAGCTCATATATTTGTGCATCAGTTTGAAATAAGAGCAAGTTCTTTTACTATAAATTCATTGTTACTATTTTTAAACCCTTGAAAATTCTATTATGAACTCCATCTTCTTCTTCTTCTTCTAGTGATGAGCTGTAAAAATCACGTGGTTCTCTGACGTCAATAGACTGCTTCACCATTTTGTCGGAATCCATTTTTCTCTAATAAAAAAAAAAGAAATAATTAATAACAAAATAAGTGTTACACTAAATATTATTCTAAGTAAAGTTGATTTTTAATCTTTTATACTTTTAGAAAGCGTAAGATTGTAAACAATTGTTATTTTACATCTTTAACGTTTTTTTTTTCAATATTTAAAATAAAACAACTGTTTAAACAGAGAACTTACGTTAACACCGCAAGGTTTCCGTTCTCTGCTCAACAGCACTAAGTATATTATTTACAGACTTGTAATTCTTTAAAGTGTAATAGAAAACTTGTGTTAACACCGCAAGGTTTCCATTTTCTATCACACTGACTATAAAGTGAATTTTTATTAATATTTTTAAACATAAAACAACTGTTAAAAAACAGAGAACTTACGTTAACACCGCAAGGTTTCCGTTCTCTGCTCAACAGCACTAAGTATAATTATTTACAGACTTGTAATTCTTTAAAGTGTAATAGAAAAACTTGTGTTAACACCGCAAGGTTTCCATTTTCTATCACACTGACTATAAAGTGAAAGGATTACTACTTTACTTGTTAAGTGAGAAGCGGACGAGTAGAAGTCGAAAATTGAACTTGATCAACTCTCTGAGGAGGAGAACGCTATATACCCATCCAGAACTGACGTTTGAGGTTAAAGGCGAACACGTGTTGATAGAAAGTTGCAGTTTTTAAACATTCTAAAGGTTTAAGGTGACCACTCGTGTCGACCAAAAATGTAGTAAAACAAGGGTAAATAAAGGACAAATAGCGCTTCATTTAAAATTAAATTGGTTTGTTAGATAAAACATTTATCAGAGGTCAGGTCAATTGATATCAAAGCTTAGTATAATGAATATTATACCAATCATCTTCTGTCTTTATTGGGACGTTAACACAAATAAAATTAATACCTCAGTAAAAAGTTATATTTATATTAAACATATATACATAAAATTGTTTTTCTAGTAAATCTTCTGAACTTGTTGGTTATTTTCTGCTCTTCTAACTTTATTAAGACTTAGACACCGCGTCTTAAAATTCCTTTTCTTCTCCGACAGTAACATCTTCGACTTCTAATAATTTGGGTGACTTCACTTCGTACAATTCCTTGTTTCTTAATTCAGCATCATATTCTAGGACACGAATTGTTGTATTCAATCTTGAGATTTCATTATTTAACTGTCCTATTCTATCGATGTATTCCTCAATGTCTTTTTGTAAAGATTCTTTAACATATGCGCAATCATCAGCTTGCAGACAACAGTCATTTGTTTCATTTAAAATTTCAAGTGTGGTCGTGTCATCACTATAGTTGTCTTCATTAAATGTAGAGTCGTTTTCGTCAAAAGAAAACGTTTCATCACCTTGTTCTGACGGAGCATCATTCATAGTCTCTTCATTAAAAAATGACAACGATTCTTTCTCCATCAGATCCACTAGTTGTCTCTTGGCTACTAACATTGAAATAGTTCAAAGTGAACAAACGCTTGATGGGGAGATTTAGGTGAGTAATGTAAATCTATCCTTGTTCTGTTTGATATTGCGTGAGCTACAAGTGTACTTCCATTACCCAGTGTTTGTGGAAGAAGAAATTTTGTTGACTGTACACAAACACTCAAAACATAAAGGAAGATTACATATGGCATTGTTACCGACATGATTAACACACATAATAATAATAATAAATCAATAGCGAGTCAATCCATTTATATTCTTACAAAATGCATATTAAGCAGAAAAATATAACTCGAAACAGTCTCGAGTCAATCGTACTATAGTTAGAAGAATTGTTTTTTTTTTTGGATAACGTTGCATTATATTATTCATCACCTAGTTTTAAAGAGAAAAAAAACCTTATCGGTCTGATGGACTGGTTGGCAGACGCCTGACAGTGATATCAGGTCCATGACCTAGAGGTGAAGAATTCGCGATACGAACCGGCGCGTGCCGATAACGAAACGTAAACAATAGTAGCGACCTCGCGGGCTTATCTAATTGTTATTTAATTGAGGTAAAATTGCTTTTTAATTGGGGTCAAGGTTATCTGGCACGTGCTTATCTTAAAATATGCGGAAATGTCAAAGGTTATCACTGATAAGGACCCCCCGCAGAGAGGATAACAGGGGTCAAAGGTCCTGTCCCAGAACCTACACTTTATAACTACTTTTATGTGTGTTATTTTTGTGTTGGAAGAAATATTCTAATTTAAAAATATCCGTATGCAAGAATGTTGTAACAAATTTCTAGTTTAAAAATATTTGTTGGAAGGGTTCCTCCCATCAGTAATTTTCAGAAGTGTTTGAAATAAAACTGAGAATATTTCTTGATAGAATATTATTTCAAAAGCATTTTCCGGAAATTGTAATAATTAAAGCTAGATTATGATTTTCTCGTTAAATATAAATCAAAATAAGATGCAACTTTTTTCGCTTATTCAAAATATTATTTGGATTGTTTAATACATTTTTTATGAACACTCAATAAAAAAAAATTATCGTGAATAGTTTTACTTTTGTTTATAAACATTATAATAAGTGAAATAGAATAAGTATAATTTATAGTAACAATAAATTCGTATATTTTGAAAATTTCCAATAATGATCTTATTGCTTTTAAATTAATTATATAGCTTCTAGAAATTTCATATAAATTGAAATAAAATATAGAGGCAAACAGGTCACCAAGAATGCCGCTATTGGAATACTTTCCTCCATCTCAGTATTTCACAGAACAACCGCAATATCTTCATCCTTGCGATTCCAATACTTTCTCGCCGTCTAGAATAATATCCACTACGATATAAGATCAAATACTGAGTTTGATCACTAATACCTTTTACATTAATAGTGCAGTCTAATATATACCCAACTAAAAATTTTCATAATGTTTACTCAAACTACGACATAAAGATAAAAATACTAAGCTATTAAAAATAAAATAATTACATTATAATTCTTTCCCCGTAAATATGGTGCCAAGCTACTTATTTTTTATTCAGAGGTTTCTATCACCCATACATGAAACGGTTGTATCAAACGTGGCCACGCCTCATGGTTTGTTAAGGTGATACAATTTACTTTCACGACATATGCACGAAAATTCTATTTACATCTTTAGATATTTTTACACTTATTATTCTTTTAATAATTTTGAATAGTTTTAAACCCAATTAGAATATAAAAAAATGTTTGAACTATAACTATGGTTTCAGGCGTTATAGAGTATTGAGTTCACATTATTGACCAGAAATATTTATGAAAATAAAAAGTGTTACCAATCCTCCTGTGAAAAAATCCAAAACATTACCATACCTAGAGGATACTTCGTTAATAAACTTAAACATACTATTTCTACAATTCTTAATAATACTGGGTTTAAATATGGTCTTAAGATTTGACTCATTGAGTTAATATTTCCATATATTTTTTTTAGTTTCACAATGTAATAAACAAATAAATAATATACAAATTCTATAATACCTTACCCGTTTCAAAATGGAAGAGTTTATTTTCTAATCGTGATGATAAAGTTTTATAGTAAAGACGAACGTTGACGATGGTGCTAGTGCAAGGAATGAGAACATCGGCCTCTGTCGATAACTGAAGCCTTAGTAGGGCGACCATAACTCGGCCAATAGCCTTTCGGCAAAGTCGAAGTTACATTCTCGAAATAACGTCTGAACTGTGTTTGGTAAACAGATAAAATGGGTTTCCTAAAGTACCGTATTAGCATAAATTCCATGTTTTCATCACATTTGAAATCTATAATAAAACTATTATATTATACACAAAGATTTTAAAGCTATTACTTAACGATACTTCTCTTACAGCATGATAGAGAATTATAGAAATGTATATTTTTTGTATTAATTGTAGATTATGTCCCTAAACGTTTTTTTAAATAAAGCTTATGTTGCAGTAAATTTTAACAAAAAGCTTAACGAGACTGAACTAAAGTAAAGGTATCGTGGTGTAATGATTGTAGAAGCTAAGAAGTTCCATAGATAGGGTAACTATTAAAAGTGGTTCATGACGCATTTTATTCGGAATGAAACACATTCGTTCCCTGTACATTATGGTTTTCGTTTATCTATTTTGATCAACTAGTAAAACATTAAATGAGGATAAATTTTGGTTTCATTAAATATTCAGTTTTTAAGTTAATGGTGTTTTATGTATTAACTGAGTAATTTAAAAAAAATTAACATTAACATTTATCATTGTTAGAATGAGAGTTGGTGAGTTAAAACAAGTTCAGTTTCAAAAACTGAATACATTTCCTGTACGTTTATTTATTAGGAAATGTATGTACTATTTTATTCTGTATACTGTAGTAGTAATTGGCAAACTACACTATAACAAATTCAAAGACCGTAGAAAGCCTATCAATGACTTTCTAGACCATACATATTTTCTACGAATGTTTACAGGGATTGTATTAATCGTTATAGAAAACTTCTGATAGAAAAAAAGTATTAGCTCAAATAAATTTAATGTGATATATCTGTCACTTACGCAAATACGAAGTTTTTGCCTGTGCCGCTAGTAGAAATTGGTATATACTAAAACAAGTATAAATTTAGCTGTGACATCTAAATGATTTCCTCAGTATTTTATGTTTAATATAAAATATTATTAATGTCATATACATAACACTTTTTTGTTTTGAAAAAAATATACATTTTTATGATGAAATATATAAAAACATCCTTAATTTCAGCCTGTCAGGGAGGCGTAGGAGATGCTAACAAACAAGTTTGAGATAACAAGCCAAGTTAAACTTAGTCATTAAAAGGGCATTTCTATGAGATAGAAAGATTATATTTAAATGTCCGTTATATTACAGAAGCATGGTAATATTGTAATTCTGATTGATATTATTCACGTTTTGCAAGGTACAAATCCAAACTTCTAGAGAATTAAAGTTTTGTTTATTCTAATATAGATTCTATAACAACACTTTGATATAATACAACTACACAGGACAAGTAAAAAGTGGATTAAAAGAGTTTTTTGATAATATATATATATAATATAAATTACATATATATATACATATATATATATATATATATATATATGTAATTTATATATATATATATATGTAATTTATATATATATATATGTAATTTATATATATATATATATATATATATATATATATATACCTGTGTAATTACAGTCTAATCTTAGTAATAACTTAACACCACAGTATTGTTCAGTACTACACTTTTTCGCTAAATTCTTACTATTATTAATATGTTTTCATATATATATATATATATATATTATATATATATATATATATATATATATATATAGTACTCATAATATAGTACTCATAAAAAAATAATATAATTTTGCATTTGATATATTGTTAAGTATACAGTTTTGTTAAATTTTAAAAGTTGTTTAAAATTTTAACATACGCTCAGACGAACATATTTTCAATCTGTATGATTTATAGTGTAATCAAACAAAACTATATATTTTATATGTAGGAAGTTATCGCAAGTAAAGTATCATGTAAAAAAGTGATTAACTTAAAATGTACGTAAATATACACCAATCTTAACATTTCTCCCTTGATTTACAAAATATAATACATAGGAAGAGGAAGAATATTGGTCTTGTGTCATTTCAGGTTGAAAAACCGACGATTTGTAATTTACACTTCATTGGATATCTGTCTCCTCAAGGCAACCGACATGAGGTTTATGTAGATTTTGTTGCCAGTCCTTTATCAAGGAAGCACATCTCCACGTATATATGGAAAGGCAGAGATATAAGTAATAAACGTTTGCTGAATATAAGTGAAACGATCACTAATGTGAAACCTACCTAAATTTACCCATTTATGCTCCTGTTATTGTTTATGAGGTACCAGATCCAGATGGTTGGTTCCTCAGAGGAGGAACTTTGTTTAAATTATCAATATATTAATTATGCGAGTCTGGTACAATGGTGTTTGGATATCAGTTAGTCTGTGGCTTTTTGGCAAATCAGACGATAATTGTATTAAAATTCAAGGTTTCATTCTTTTCCTAGCCTAGATCTATAAAAGTTATCCTGTTTTCTAAATGAATTTAAATACAGTCCCTACATAAAGTTGTTAATAACCTATTAGTGAAAATTTTATTAATTTTCTAATTAGTTTTTAACTATTTCGAATGTAGTATATCTCATTTACTCATCTCGGACTTTTAGCATACATCTTTTTTCTATAGGTAAAGTAGAGATGTTAGTGGTTCATCATTCTTGATGACGTATTTTAATACGTTAAATCCGATGTTTATCAAATTGATAGGCATCAAGTTGGTCACACAGCCCACGTGACTCAACAGGATACATTCACCAGACCAGGCTACAAGTGGCCTGGATTACCTATGTGCAGACACATTGTGTTTATGCTTATTATTATATTTAGTTCCCGTAACTACTTGTGCAATCAGTATGACTTAAAGCGACACACATGGGCTGAAGATGAAACGCTATTCTGTTTATTCTTGTTAATTTATGCCTATGTGTCCTTGATATGGTTTCTGGTCAAGTTAATGCGTAAAGTTATTTATGAATTAATTGTAAAACTGTCATTTGTGTATCCCCCTCTTCTAAAAATAAGAACAAGTTTATTAGCCATGCAAAATTATTAATACATACAATAGCATAAATAGCTGTCCTATTTCATTATCTCTAGACGGTAGACCTAAATCTTCAGTGCCTGTTATTACATGTAGTTTGTGGAAACCGCGGTCAGTTTTCTAAAGTTTGTACTATCACCTATGTTCTCCTTTTATAGCGCTACTCTAAAAGCTAATATGGTCATAACCTGTGAGATGAATAAACCAGTATTCTTGTTTCGATGACACCTCAATTAAAATCTGCTGCTTAAATTCACCATATCCGCGTCCCACTGCTTCCCAGTAGGACAAAACCTTACAAGGTTCTTCTAATATAGCTTAAAGGTCTCAATTTAAAATAAACAGGCCTTAGCGTGTGTGTCAGTTTGATACACATAGGATTGACCGTTATAAGTCCTTGAGAGTAAAATTGGAACACAAGGGACAGAACTTGTAGTAACTAAAGCTTCTTGGGATGTAGATCAAATTTTTATTCTTTAGGGCTGAGGCTTAAATAAACACATAGAAATTAAATATAAAAATTAATTATATATACTTATAAATATGTTTACCGAAATAAAAAGACAAAAAAGCGTTCGAATTCATTGTTTTCCCTTAAATAAGATTATAGTTATAATTAGTTAATCGAGTAAAACAAACTTTTACTACATTTTCATCGCACACTTGGCTAAAGCCATGCACGTATATTGGCTTCTGGTATATTTGCCCGAACCAGCCTCATGCAATAATTTTCTTGGTTATTCTTATCGTGTATGTTACGTAAGTTAGTGCAAATAAAGAGCTGCTATTGTGTGTAGTAGTACGTCCGGGAGTAATATTCACTGCTAACTGCACCACGTTGAAATCTGGTTTATACACAAATGATTTCCCCACTGGCTAAGATTCGGATGAGTAGCTTCAACTGTTTCACTGATACAACAATAAAATAAATAAATCAATTGCTAGAAGTAAAACTACTCAGCATAATACTAATATGTCGTGACATTGTTCTTATAAAGTGTTACAACGTTAAAATTAAATAACTAAGGCATACATATTTCTTTTTAATAAAAAAAAATATTGTTACTACGCTTTCCTTTATTCAATAAAACTGATTACTTTTAGAAAACTTAAGCGTAATGTAATTCTAATATTTTTGTTGATTTCCTGAAAATTCTTGGATATATTAATATACCTCGTCAGTTTTAAATTTTGGGTTTTAAACCTTCAGAAATCAAAAACGAAAATAACACAACCTAACGATTTTCCAAATCAACCTAGAGATTTTGATTACAGTATAATAAGACCCCAATATTCGTGATTAAATTATTTCTACACTGATGAAATGTGCTGAGTATCATACTTAACTTACTGGTTCTATAGTTTTATAGCCGGTACCTATTCATACTGTTTGCACTTGATTTAGGCTATCTGGTTAGTATTTTTAATATACTTACAGTGTTTTATTTGTTAATTAATAGTAGCTATAAAGGTATTAATTAAAAAAAAACATAAAAAATTAATCTCCAATATTAAATGGAAGAAATGTTCAATAATTGTATATATATGAAACAATCAGGGTACTGGGGTCCTGAGATGTAAATTCTGTCCTCTTGGCAAACTCTGGTATGCGTTCTGTTAATCTGAATGCTTTCCTTTATAAAAGACATGTAGATAATT